>NC_053022.1:82414503-82705413 GCF_003073215.2 Triticum urartu | reverse complement strand
ATGATAGAGATCGGAGTTGATGTTGAAGAAGGCCCCCCGCCCGAACATGACGATCAGAGATGGAACACGGTCCTCAATCGAGCCAAGGTGACCAGTCGAGCCGGCGACGAAGATGCCGACGTTGCAGTTGACCTGCGGGGGAGCCATTGATCCTTTTGCCGATCACACAATGGAACTCTCAATGAAAGCACCAATGTCGGTGTCAAAACCGGCGGATCTCGAGTAGGGGGTCCCGAACTGTGCGTCTAGGATCGATGGTAACAGGAGGCAGGGGACACGATGTTTACCCAGGTTTGGGCCCTCTTGATGGAGGTAAAACCCTAGATCCTGCTTGATTTATTCTTGATGATATGAGTATTACAATAGTTGATCTACGACGAGATCGTAGAGGCTAAAACCCTAGAATCTAGCCTACGGTATGCTTGCTGTATGTGATCTATCGAGTAGCCTGGCCTCGGTTTATATAATGCACCAGAGGCCTAGGGTAACAAGAGTCCTAGCCGAATAGGCCGGTGGGGAGGAGTCCTTGTCTTGATCACCAAGTCTTGTGGAATCTTCCATGTATGCGACAGCTGTCTGAACTGGCCCATGAGTATAGGGCCATGGGGGTCTCGGCCCAATCTAACAGATCGGGAGACGACGTGGTGAGTACCCCCTAGTCCATGACACCATCAGCCGCAGCAAGGAAATGCCTCCTTATTACGCGCAAAATAATGATTCCTCCACCTGACAACGGGGACCCACCGGACGGGCCACCGTATTTCACGAAAAAAACGTTTCCCCCTGACTGCTGGGACCCACCAGCTACATCTTCACATGCAAGGAAGTGCGTCTGGGCAAAAAAAAACGATTCGCCCCGCTGACTGCTGGGACCCACCAGCTACATCTTCGCACGCAAGGAAGTGCGTCCGGGACAAAAAAATGATTCGCCCCCCTGATTGTTGGGACCCACCAGCTACATCTTCGCATGCAAAGAAGTGCCTGACAGTCGGGACCCACCTGGTCGAAGCGTACGTAGCGTTGTCATTCTGCTTGCGAACGTGTACGTACATATATACTGGTGGACGTAGAGGCATGCACGTGTCGTAGTAGAGGCGCGTACGTGTCATAGTAGAGGCGCGCATGTAGCATGTACACGTACGTATAGCGGCCAGGGAGCAAGAAAGAAAATACGGCCCCGTATGTGTACATACGGGCGGGGTCTTGAACGCCTACTCGCGCATACGTACGGCGAGGGCTCGTTTACACGGCTGGGTCGGAACGGAGAAACAGCGTCGTCGTCGTGTTCATGGGGAGGCAACGGAATGCGTCGTGTTCATGGGGAGGCAACGGAATGCGCCGTGTTCATCAGGAGGCAACGAAATGTGTGGGAGCCAACCGGCTGGGTCGGAACGGAATGCGTGGTCGTGTTCATCGGGAGGGCTTGGACAGAACAGGCGATGAAAATGAGGCCTGGCGTACCGTAGAACGGAGGAAACGGCCTTGTGTTCGACCGACCACGTTCAAAACGGGATCCTGTTCATTGGGAGGGGTGTGGCGTACTGTATAACTGACGAAACGGACCTCCTACGGTCGAAACGGGGGTCCTGTTGATCGGGAGGGCTGTGGCGTACCACAAAACGGACGAAACGGACTTGTGTTGGAGCGTTATGGTCGAAACGGGGGTCCTATTCATCGGGAGGGGTGTGGCGTACCGCAAAACGGGACTCCACGGGATACTGTTCATCTCCACCGTCAACCTCCTCCAGCCTCCACGGGCTACCGTCGACCTCCTCCAGCCTCCACCGTGCGCTACTCCACCGGCTACTGTTCAACCACCCCTCCACCATCTACTATTCATCCAGCCCTCCACAGCACGGGGTCCTGTTCAACCACCCCTCCACGGGCACCCCTCCACCATCTACTGTTCATCCAGCTAGCCCTCCACCACACCATGGGGTCCTGTTCATCCAGAGGCAACACCACCGCTCACTGTTCATCCTAGAGGCAACATCGATCGGCTTCAGTTAGCAGTAGTAGCGAAGGAATCGCTCGATCGGGTTCAGTTAACAGCCATCGATCGATCGCTTGGGTTCAGTAACGCGTGGCCTGCAGTGCAATCGCTCGGTTTCAGTTAGAGCCCAATGCCTCGCTCGGGTTCAGTTAGAGCCAACGCCTCGCACACACACGCGTACATGTACGAGAGAAACACGCATCACTCGGCCCCGACCTCCCACCGTAACCGGGAACTCCCTGAAATTTTCCTCTCCCTCGCTTCTACCATGGTTTTTTCCGTCATGGACGGCCCAAAGAATGTCATGCAGCTGCGTCTCCGGCCCGCCGAGGACGAAAAGCCCATTTTCTTTCATGATTTCTTGTCATAGAAGTAGGAGCCCACCACATCTATGATGATACTGGGTTTTGTCACAATTATTGTCATAGAAGTGTCATATGTATGACAGAAAAAAATTCCGTTCGGCCCAAAATGTCACGGATGTGTCTTTTTTTGTAGTGGTAGGTCCTATGCAAGAGGTGGGAATGAAATTCAAACATCTGGGCATCGTGGCTCGGCCGGAAAGATTGAGAAACTTGGTTTTTTAATTCCTGTAAATCCAAAACACGCCTAAAAATCATGAAACTTGGCATGGTGTCATGACATGGCACCAACATGCTGTGGTAATTTTTCTGTCCGATCTTCCAAGGCGCACACATTAACAATCAACAAAGTCATTCTGGAACAAGTGCTGTCACGTAACAATCTGAAACACAAGTATTATTGAAACTGCGGGCGTTCTACTTACCAATTACGTGCCGCCACGCCTCCCCTTTTTTTATTGGCTAGGAGGTGTCGCGCAGGGTAGCTATTTGAGTACTGGAGGCGTGCGGTCAGACCCCTGCGCGTGCTCATTGGGAGGATAGCCCTTTCACCGCTACCCACCGCACACCTCCCTCCCAACGTCCCCATTAATGGCGCCTGAACACCTGTTCTACGGCGTGGCTATATGTCTCATTGGATTCAGATTTAAGAAAGAAAAATGAAAATCTAAAAGGAAAGTTTTGCGCAGATCTTGCTGTAAGATCCGATGGACCTATATAGCATCGACCACGACTTATAGCAAGCATGATGAATATAAGGACGATGACAGTGGATAATAATTGTCTTACCTATTTAGGAACATAATTAAAAAAAGCCATATACGAAAACGCCCGAAATACACAAGGGCAAAAGGAGAAGGAAGACAGCGATCTAGCTCGTTGATCTCTACTTTGTTGATGTGTTGCTCCAGGCCAAGGGAACTAGTCTCCGCGGCGAGCGGCGATGAGCTCTTTCTTGTCCTCAAGATGTTGCTTGAGAGCATCCACGAATTCCTCCACCAGCCTTCTGCGCTCGATGCGTAGCATGGCATTCTCGTTCATAAGTTTCTCGACAATGACGCCAGTCCTCTCAAACAAGGCAGTGGTCTGCTCCTGCTGCCCTGCACTTCCGACGATCTTCGCCCTCAGCAGGTCGCGCTTAGCCTAGAGCTTCGCATTTCTCTCATTTAGTTGCCGGATGACGCTGGTAGACTGTTCAAACGAGGCTTTCAGGTCATCCTACAACCTCGCCCACCTGGAGATCTAATGCATCTGCCTAAGGACGAGGGCACGCATGCACCTGTAAGAGTCCTCGCCTGCCCGCGAGACATTTTCCCAGGCCACCGCGGCGCGGGAGGACATCTCTACTTCATTCGCAGTGTGGTGGGACATCTCTTATGCTTCCGCGGCGCGGCCGGACCAGTCTGCTGCATCGACGGCGCGGCGGCACCTCTCTGATGCTTCGGTGGCACGGCGGGACCTCTCTGCTGCTACGGCCGCGTGGCGGGACATGTTGGTTTCCTTCGTGGTGAGGCAGGACATCTCTCGTGCTTCCGCTTCCCGGCTCGCCTCTCCCTGGTGGCAATCTCTCGACCCAGAACTCATGCTGGCCATGGCAGACGCAAGAGAACTATGATGAATGACTTGTTTGTTTTTGTGGATGAGGAGTTGAGGGAATGTGCAGTCATCTTGGAGTAGTAGTATTTATAACCGAGTAGTAATACGCTCCTAAGTGGGAAACCGTTTAGGTTTTGATCGGTGTGAACATGTTTGCAATTTGGAATGTGATGGGACGTGGCCTCCTTGTTCTTCTAAAAAAATTGTGACGGGACGCATGCTCAAAATTTACTGACGGTTATAAGTGCGGCACTATTCCCGGAAGGCGTAACGTGGGCACGTACGCCTTCTCGGCCGCGTACATGGCATTTGCACCATAGGGTGCACCGCAATAGGCAATGCCAGCACCATCGTGCATGGTTCTTTTAATTAGAATGTGTGTGCCCGTCTAGCGCACACACGTTGATCTATCTAACTGTTTCAGTTTGTTGTGGATAATCCCAAACAGTTCATCCATGTGAAGTGTATGCCATCAATCGTAGACACTTTGATCTGGCTGACCCGTTTTTGTTCTGTTGCATAATCGCAAACAGTTAATCCTTCTGAAGCGTATGCCCTCAATCACCCACACCTTGATCTAGCTGACCGTTTCTTTTGTGTTGCCTAATGACAAACAGTTCATCCGAGTGAACCGTATGCTGTGTATTGCACACGCCTTCATCTGGCTGCCCGTTTCTTTTGTTCCTCCTCATCACAAACAGTTAATTTAACTAAACTGTATGCCCTTCATCGCACACACAACTAAAACCTGAACCGTGTTTGATGCATCCGCCATCGCAAACATTTTATACATTTCTGACGGTTTTCATACAACACCGTTTGCGATTATTGCATCGCACACAGTTTCTTGAAGGGTCTCTCATCGTAGTGTCATGTTAGCAGCATCCTGTAGTAGGGGTCCCTGCTCATTATTGCATAATGACCTGGCCCTTGGGGGTTACACTGGTTGATGTTTTATGAGTATAAGGTAATTACAAGTCCCAGGTTTCTGTAAGCATGACAACCCGGCGCTTGGGGGCAATATATGTGGAGTATTCAGTTTTGACTAGTGATTGAGATGAACAAACTGGATTTCTTCAAGGTTGCAACATTTATATTGAAGCAAGTCTTAAGTTGTTACTACGCTCCATTCTTAAGACTTGGGGGCTACAAGTGATATGCATATAAGAGGTATATTTTCAAGCTTGATATTAGCAACAATTATGACCCAGTGCTATCAATATTTACAAACCGGCAATTGTGGCAAGGATAAACGGGCAAGTTCTACATCCTCAAGCCGGTTGAAAATCAGATGAGTATTTAAGACCAATATTTTTTATGAAAACACTTTGGAAGCCGACTCAACTGGATTATTTCTTACAATATTTCTCTACAAAGACCAATGTCAGCAACTTGACTCTAAAGCTGGCCTGTTGACCCGAAATTTTCAGAAGAAGTGCCTGGATTTTTTGCGTTGGCAAATTTTGAACATATCTACTAAAAGAGATTTGTTATGAGTTCATGGGCACGTATCAAGAAGGAAATGGCAAGGACTTAAGGATGATCAGGTGCCGGTTCAGAAAAACTTTTAACCTGGAGCACAACCTGTCAAATTTGTTCTTGTGTTTATTTTGAAGGATCAGTTTAACATGGATATATCCAAAATTAAACTGGGGCTAATGTCAGGGATATACCCCGTGGTATGACCCGGCCGGATATATGACCCGGCTGGGACTTGGCGTTTCATTGGTAACCCGCCGGAGGATTGGCGACTCACGAGTCTGGCGGCTCACTGGTCGGACGACTCATGAGCCTGGCGACTCACTGATCGCCCCGATGGCGGGTCAGATAAAGGACTAGGCCCAAGGCCCAAAAGGCCGGCTCATATTATGGTGGGCCAGCTTAAGAGGAAAGCACAAGGAATATTCCCTTGCAAAGGAAGCAAGACTGGGACTCCACTTGTAATAGAGTAATCCTAATCCTACTTGGACTAGTCACATAACCCGCCCCTTCAACTTTTATAAGGAGGGGCAGGGCACCCCAAAAGGGACAAGTTGAATAATCTCTAGGCTAGACACAACTAGGAGAGCCGGTTTACGGTGACTCCCTCATGAGCATAATGAGACCTAGCCACAAACAACATGTATGGTTATTACCGGATGATGATTCTCGGGGCCCGAAGCTGTCTAAACCCTTGTCTTGTGTTATGTCTCTCGATTCCGATCAACCCCTCTCAAGCTATCACATAGATGTGTTGGCCTCACGACTAAGTCCTCACACTAGGACATCTGCCGCGACAATTCCACGACAAGTACACAAAAAAATGATTTTTCAAACCGTTATGGTTAGGCGTTGCATGTAGATGTAGTTTAAATTTGAATTACGGCAATGAAATGGTTAGAAAATCACTTAAATGTCTTTAAAAGGTCATATGACCCCTGAAATTTTCCAAATTTTCACATGACAGTTGTATTAGTGCATGTTAAACATTGAAAAAAAATTGAAGGACGTAAGAGGAAGCTATCTCCCGTTCTTCATCAAAAATGCATTGTTCCCTCTCGGAACCACGAACCTTCTAGTGAGTTGCTCTGGTTTGTGAGGGTGTGTGTCCAAACTTTCGTCAAATAGGCCAATTTTTTACCAGATCATCTTGGTGGCATGACATTAAATCAAGCAAGGTTTCATGTTTTTCTGATCATTTTTTAATTTTTTGGAATTAAAATGCCATGGCACTCCATGCATGTGTGCCCACGCCTTGAGACCAATATGTTTGAAAATTCCTTCTAATTTACCGCACATGGAATTAACTCACACACAAGTACACAAAAATATGATTTTTCAAACCGTTATGGTTAGGCGTTTCATGTAGATGTAGTTCAAATTTAAATTACGGTCATTAAATGGTTAGAATATCACTTAAATGTCTTTAAAAGGTCAAATGACCCCTGGAATTTTCCAAATTTTCACATGACAGTTGTATTAGTGCACGTTAAACGTAGAAAAAAATTTGAAGACCGTAAGAGGAAGTTATCTCGCGTTCGTCATCAAACATGCATTGTTCCCTCTCGGAACCACGAACCTTCTAGTGAGTTGATCCGGTTTGTGAGTGGTGTGTGTCCAAAATTTCGTCAAACATGCCAATTTATTTACCACATCATCTTGGTGGCATGAAATTACATCAACCAAGGTTTCATGTTTTTCTGATCATTTTTTTGGAATTAAAATGCATGTCACTCCGTGCATACATATTCATGTGCCCATGTCGTGAGACGAATATGTTTGAAAATTCCTTCTAATTTATTGCACATGGAATTAACTCGCACACAAGTACAGAGATATGATTTTTCAAACCATTTTTGTTAGGCGTTGCATGTAGATGTAGTTCAAATTTGAATTACGGTCATTAAAATGGTTAGAAAATCACTTAAATGTCTTTAAAAGGTCAAATGACCCCTAGAATTTTCCAAAATTTCACATTACAGTTGTAGTAGTGCACGTTAGACGTAGAAAAAAATTGAAGGCTGTAAGAGGAAGCTATCTCCTGTTTATCATCAAACATGCATTGTTCCCTCTCAGAACCATGAGCATTCTAGTGAGTTGCTCCAGTTTGTGAGGGGTGTGTGTCCAAACTTTCGTCAAACATGCCAATTTCTTTACCACATCATCTTGGTGGCATGACAGTACATGAACCAAGGTTTGATGTGTTTCTGATTATTTTTGGAATTAAAATGCCGTGTCACTCCATGCATACGTATGCATGTGTCCATGTCGTGAGACAAATATGTTTGAAAATTCCTTCTAGTTTACTACACATGGAATTAACTCGTACACAAGTACACAAATATGATTTTTCAAACTGCTTTGGTCAGGCGTTGCATGTAGATGTAGTTCAAATTTGAATTACGGTCATTAAATGGCTAGAAAATCACATAAATGCCTTTAAAAGGTCAAATGACCCCTAGAATGTTCAAAAATTTCACAATACAGTTCTAGTAGTGCATGTTAGACGTGGAAAAAAATTGAAGGCCGTAAGAGGAAGCTATCTCCCGTTCGTCATCAAACATGCATTGTCCCCTCTTGGAACTATGAGCCTTCTAGTGAGTTGCTCAGGTTTGTGAGGGGTGTGTGCCCAAACTTTCGTCAAACATGCCAATTTTTTTACCACATCATCTTGGTGGCATGACATTACATCAACCAAGTTTTCATGTGTTTCTGATTTTTTTGGAATTAAAATTCCATGTCACTCCATGCTTAATTGTGTCATAGCCGTTAGACCAATATGTTTGAAAATTCCTTCCAATTTACTACATATGGAATTAAATCGCACACAAGTACACAAAATATGAGTTTTCAAACCGTTATGCTTAGCTATTGCATGTACATGTAGTTCAAATTTCAATTATGGTCATTAAATGGCTAGAAAATCACATAAATGTCTTAAAAGGTCAAATGACCCCTGAAATTTTCCAAAATTTGACATGACAGTTGTATTAGTACTACAAAATTTCTCGTTCATTTAAAACACCATCCGTTGCCACTTTATTCCAAATTCGTCTTTCACAGCTAATAAAAAATATTTACAACATCACACATAGTTGTTTTCTAGGAACCGTTTGCGATGAAAATATCTTGGTCTATTTAAGTCTCCCTCCTTAAGCTTCGCCCGCTCGTCTGCTCCAATTCCAGCAACCACTGAATGCACGAATCCTGATCCCCATTCCCGCACCCCCTTCTTGCAAACATGACGCCATGGAAACGCTTTGTGAAGGCCCGTACGATGGCCGCGTCTCCCCCCTCCCGAGCGCTGTCGCCTGCGCCGAGAGCGCGGCCGCCTACGCCGAGAGTGCCTCCGCATCTGCATTGAGTGCGGCCACTTCCACCGAGAGGGCGTCTGCGGTAGCCGACAGGGCAGCTGCAACAGCTGAGACGGCTGCAGCTGCTGCTGTGATGGCGGCTGCAAACACCAAGAGCGCTCGAGCTGCCGTCCGTGCCACCGATGTTGCCCTGGCCCGGGTCGAGGCCATCCACGCCAAGATCGCGGATGCACACGCCAAGATATTCCAGGCCACCTCAGACTCCAGCATGCAACCCACGTCTAAAAAGGCGGAGGTGTCCATGCAGCACCTGCTTCCTCATGAGGTCGCCGAGCAGGAGCTGGAGATGCAGGAGGCGGCGGAGATCGAGGAGCGCTGGGAGGAGGAGTGGCGCGTGGCCGAGGTCGAGGTAGAGAAGAGTCTGTCCGTCGAGGAATCGGCGGTGGAGTACCAGCGCGAGATTTGGCGCAGCCACTACTACGAGTACTACAACCTTGAGGGTGGCGTCGAGAACGAGGACGAGGATGCGGTCAACTTCAGCAGGGGGACGCGGAGTCCACCACCGGCGGCATGTCGCCAGGACAAGTCATTGACGTGTCATATCACACCGGTGATGCATAGGCCGGCGCGGCGGCGGATTTGTTAAAATTATGCGTACTTAGGCTTTGTTTTTAATGTTGGTCTTTTGTTAGAGCAATGTTTAGGTCAACTGGCTCTGTTTAATTACTAAAATTGCCCGATTCAGTAATTGTGGTCTGTCTGTTGTACGCTCTTTTGTGTGCCCAAATTAGCAAGCAATGTTAAATTATGCAATGACGTACCCGGGGAAATTTCCATCAAAATTGGAATTATCAAACTCATGCCATGCACATAAAGTAGAAGAAACGTTTGCGATGCACAAAATCATTCAAAGTGAATGGTTCGGCAGCACCGCGCGCAAAGTTTCCCTCCACATTTCCAAAATTTTGGCCTACCGCCAAAATATCTACCCCCGCCCCCCTTCCCCACCCCCGTTTCTCCCCGACCACAAGTCACATTTCCCCTGTTTCTTCCTTCCTTCCTTGCTAAGCTATAGCCACTTCCTCGCTCTCGCCGTCTCGCATCCCACAGTCGGGGTCGCCATGGTCTTCTTCAAAGACCTCTCCGGCGGTTCCTCCTCCGGCGACGACTCCTTCACCACCCGGGTATGCCTCTCTTCTCTCTCGGGCTATGAATTGGAATGAACGATCTTTACTCGGCGGTCGATTTAAGTCATTTCTTCCTCTTGTGTCTCGCTAGGACCATCAGTGGCAACGAATGGAGCTGGGTGGCTGAAGATCTATCTGCTCGTTGTCACCATCAATCTCCATGCGTGAAGCTAGTTGCGTTTGATTCTGTGGACAGTGGTAGGAAGTTTCTGGCATGTGCAGAGAAGGTTAGACCCTCTTTCGTTGTTACAAATCATTTGTTAGATGTGATTCAAACACTGTCACGGTGCCAACCCATTCATACCACACCTTCAACCAAACGCATCCTAAGACAATGTCACAATTTGTACCTAGTATCTTAAATTGTTGCCATCTCATCAGCGGTGCCATTAGAAAATTATTTGGCACTGCTTCAGCAGTTTGTGCAGCCAACTTTGGTCCACACATCGGAGCAGCCAAGCAGTAAAATACTAAATCTTTATGGCACGAAGGAACTGGGCATCGGAGCAACTACGCGCTCCGGAGTCCGGGTCCCTGATTTTTTCTGCTGCATCGGCTTGCCAGTGCAGGGCACCGGTGCGAGATGTAGCAACAGTTTTCTTTACCCCAGTTTTGGCATACATAGTGGACGACCTTAGTGCTATTAGTTCTATGTTCCTAAATTTGTGCATGTACACACCTATTAGTATCAATTTGCTGTCATCCAAACACTGCCGCTATGTTGTTGCAGTTATATTTAGCTTCCTCATTAAATGTTCAATTTGTTATTTATTGTACATGAGTAAGAACTTGTAGCATTGTTGTAGTTAATCATAGCTTCTGATGTTCTAGAATTTGGTTGTTGTCTCAGTACCAATTATTTCATTTGCACATTGATCTTTTTGAGAAGATATGTCATAATTAACATGTTTCGTCAGTTTTTCAAAATAAGTATTGGTGATTTTCTATGTTGCTATAAACCCATTTCCCCTACAATTGTTACCACTACTGCAGGATGTTGCTAACGGGACACTACAATCAGAGACCCTTCGAGAAACTATGTGTGATGCAATAATCTCAAACGGTGCTGTATGGAAACCATCAGAAATGTATAAAACGTTTGCGATGAAGGATGCATCAAACACGGTTCCGGTTTTAGTTGCGTGTGCGATGAAGGGAATATGGTTCAGTTCAATTAACTGTTTGCGATGAGGAGGAACAAAACAAACGAGCAGCCAGATGAAGGCGTGTGCGATACATAGCGTACGGTTCACTCGGATGAACTATTTGTGATTAGGCAACACAAAAGAAACAGTCAGCCAGACCAAGGTGTGTGTGATTGAGGGCATACGCTTCAGAAGGATTAACTGTTTGCGATTAGGCAACAGAATAGAAACGGGTCAGCCAGATTAAAGTGTCTGCGATTGATGTCATACACTTCACATGGATGAACTGTTTGCAATTAGCCACAACAAACTGAAATAGTTAGATAGATCAACGTGTGTGTGCTAGACGGGCACACATTCTAATTAAAAGAACTGTGCGTGATGGTGCTGACATTGCCTATTGCGGTGCACCCTATGGTGCAAACGCCATGGACGCGGCCGAGAAGGCATACGTTCCCACGTTACGCCTTTCGGGAATAGTGTCGCACTTATAACCGTCAGTAAATTTGGGCATGCGTCCCATCACATTCCAAATTGCAAACCTGTTCACACCGATCAAAACCTAAACGGTTTCCCACTTAGGAGCGTATTACTACGTGGTTATAAATACTACTACTCCAAGATGACTGCACATTCCTCCTCAACTCCTCACCCACAAAAAGTCAAAAACAAACAAGTCATTCATCATCATTCCCTTGCGTCCGCCATGGCCAGCATGAGTTCTGGGTCGAGAGATTGCCACTAGGGAGAGGCGAGCCTGGAAGCGGGAGCATGAGAGATGTCCCGCTCGCCCCGAAAGTAGCCAACATGTCCCGCCACATGGCCGTAGAAGCAGAGAGGTCCCACCACACCGCCGAAGTAGCACAGAGGACCTGCCGCGCCGTCGATGCAGCAAACTAGTCTGGCCGCGCTGCGGAAGCAGAAGAGATGTCCCTCTGCGTCGCGAATGCATCAGAGATGTCCTCCCGCGCCGCGGTGGCCTGGGAAATTGCCTCGCGGGCAGGCGAGGACTCTTACAGGCGCATGCGTGCCCTCGACCTCAGGCAGATGGATCAGATCTCCAGGTGGGCGAGGTTGCAGGATGACCTGCAAGCCTCGTTTGAACAATGTACTGACGTCATCCGGCAACTAAATGGGAGCAATGTGAAGCTCCGGGCCGAGTGCGACCTGCTGAGGGCGAACATGGTCGGAAGTGCGGAGCAGCAGGAGCAGACCACTGCCTTGTTGAAGAGGACTAGCGTCATCGTCGAGAAACTTATGGACGAGAATGCCATGCTGCGCATCAAGCACAGAAGGCTGGTGGAGGAATCCGTGGATGCTCTCAACCAGCATCTTGAGGACAAGAAAGAGCTCGTCGCTGCCCGCCGCGGAGACTAGTTCCTGTTGTGGCTTCCTTCTTCTTTTAACATTGTGTATATCGGGTGTTGCCTCATGTGGGTTTTTTAATTATGTTTATAAATATGTAAGACAATTATTATCCAATGTCATCGTCCATATATTCATCATGCTTGCTATAAGTCGCAGTTGATGCTATATAGGTCCGTCGGATCTTACATCAAGATGCGTGCAAAACTTTCTTTTTAGATTTTCATTTTTCTCTCTTAAATCTCAGTCAAGTGAGACATATAGCCATGCCGTAGAACAGGTGCTCGGGCGCCATTAATGGAGACGTTGGGAGGGAGGTGCACGGCAGGTAGCGGTCAAAAGGGCTCTCCTCCCGATGAGCACGCGTAGGGGTCTGATCGCATGCCTTCCGTACTCACATAGCTACCCCGCACGACACCTCCTAGCCAATAAAAAAGGGGACGCCTGGCCACACGTAATTGGTAAGTCGAACGCCCACGGTTTCAATAATACTTGTGTTTCCGATTTGTAACGTGACAGCACTTGTTCCAAAATGACTTTGTTGATTGTTAATGTGTGCGTCTTTGCAAATCTTACAGAAAAATTACCACATCATGTTGGTGCCATGTCATGAGACCATGCCAAGTTTCATGATTTTCAGGCGTGTGTTGCAACTACAGGAATTAAAAAACCAAGTTTCTCAATCTTTCCGGCCGATCCACAACGCACAGATGTTTGAATTTCACTCCCATCTTTTGCATGGGACCTAGAAATTCACTAAGGGACACACATGTGATTTTTCAAACAACTTTGGTGCACTGGAGCATGTGCTTGTAGTTCAAATTTGAATTATGCACATTAAATGCCCCAAAACTCAATTAAT
Source organism: Triticum urartu (assembly GCF_003073215.2). Taxonomy (NCBI): domain Eukaryota; kingdom Viridiplantae; phylum Streptophyta; class Magnoliopsida; order Poales; family Poaceae; genus Triticum; species Triticum urartu. Next base: position 82,692,110 of record NC_053022.1, on the reverse strand, counting down.
GTATAAAAAAGGCAAAACGAGCCCCGAATAATTCCAAATTTTAGCATGGTACTTCTATTTGGTCTAATCTGGCTATGTAAAAAAAATTAAGGCGGGAGAAGGCAGTGTATGTATGTCCTTTCGCACACGGAAGTGTCACGTTCCCTCTCGGAACAACGAGCCTTCTTGAGGGAAGCTCCAGTTTGCAAGAAGCTTACACCAAAGCTTGTGCCAATTCGGCCAAAAAAATTACTGCAGCATGTTGGTGCCATGTCATGAAACCATTCCAAGTTTCATGATTTTCAGGCGTGTTTTGGAATTACAGGAATTAAAAAACCAAGTTTCTCAATCTTTCCGACCGAGCCACGGCACCGAGATATTTGAATTTCACTCCCATCTCTTGCATGGGACCTAGAAATTCACCCAAGGACACACATGTGATTTTTCAAACAACTTTGGTGCACTAGAGCATGTGCTTGTAGCTCAAATTGGAATTATGCACATTAAATGCCCAGAAACTGAATTAATGTATAAAAAGGACAAACGAACCCGGAATAATTCCAAATTTAGCACGGTACTTCTATTTGGTCTAATCTGCCCGTGTAAAAAAATTAAGGCGGGAGAAGGCAGTGTACGTATGTCGTTTCGCACATGGAGGTGACACGTTCCCTCTCGGAACCACGAGCCTTCTTGAGGGAAGCTCCGGTTTGCAAGAATCTGACACCAAAGCTTGTCCCAATTCGGCCAAAAAAATTACCGCAGCATGTTGGTGCCACTTCATGACACCATGCCAAGTTTCATGATTTTCAGGCGTATTTTCGAATTATAGGAATTAAAAAACAAAGTTTCTCAATCTTTCCGACCGAGCCACGACGCCTAGATGTTTGAATTTCACTCCCATCTCTTGCACGGGACCTTGAAATTCAACCAAGGACACACATGTGATTTTTCAAACAACATTTGTGCACTGGAGCCTATGCTTAGTTCAAATTTGAAATATGCACATTAATTGCCCAAAAACTTAATTAATGTATAAAAAAGGCGAAATGAGCCCGGAATAATTGCAAAATTTGGCACGGCACTACTATTTGGTCTAATCTGGCTGTGTGAAAAATTAAGGTGGGAGAAGGCAATGTACGTATGTCGTTTCACACACGGAGGTGACATGTTCCCTCTCGGAACCACGAGCCTTCTTAAGGGAAGCTCCGGTTTGCAAGAAGCTTACACCAAAGCTTGTACCAATTCAGCCAAAAAAATTACTGCAGCAAGTTGGTGCCATGTCATGACCCCATGCCAAGTTTCATGATTTTTCAGGCGTGTTTTGGAATTACAAGAATTAAAAAACCAAGTTTCTCAATCTTTCTGGCCAAGCCACGGCGCCGAGATGTTTGAATTTCACTCCCATATCTTGCATGGGACCTAGAAATTCACCCAAGGACACACATGTGATTTTTCAAACAACTTTGGTGCACTAGAGCATGTGCTTGTAGCTCAAATTGGAATTATGCACATTAAATGCCCACAAACTTAATTAATGTATAAAAAGGCCAAACGAACCCGGAATAATTCCAAATTTAGCACGGTACTTCTATTTGGTCTAATCTTCCTATGTAAAAAAATTAAGGCGGGAGAAGGCAGTGTACGTATGTCGTTTCGCACACGGAGGTGACACGTTCCCTCTTGGAACCGCGAGCCTTCTTGAGGGAAGCTCCGGTTTGCAAGAAGCTTACATCAAAGGTTGTCCCAATTCGGCCAAAAAAATTACTGCAGCATGTTGGTGATGTCTACTACACAACCTTTTTCTTGTAGACGTTGTTGGGCCTCCAATTGCAGAGGTTTGTAGGACAGTAGCAAATTTCCCTCAAGTGGATGACCTAAGGTTTATCAATCTGTAGGAGGCGTAGGATGAAGATGGTCTCTCTCAAGCCACCCTGCAACCAAATAACAAAGAGTCTCTTGTGTCCCCAACACACCCAATACAATGGTAAATTGTATAGGTACACTAGTTCGGCGAAGAGATGGTGATACAAGTGGTATATGGATGGTATATAAAGGTTTTTGTAATCTGAAAATATAAAAACAGCAAGGTAACTAATGATAAAAGAGAGAACAAACGGTATTGCAATGCTAGGAAACAAGGCCTAGGGTTCATACTTTCACTAGTGCAAGTTCTCTCAACAATAATAACATAATTGGATCATATAACTATCCCTCAACATGCAACAAAGAGTCACTCCAAAGTCACTAATAGCGGAGAACAACCGAAGAGATTATGGTAGGGTATGAAACCACCTCAAAGTTATTCTTTCTGATCAATCCGTTGGGCTATTCCTATAAGTGTCACAAACAGCCCTAGAGTTCGTAGTAGAATAACACCTTAAGACACAAATCAACCAAAACCCTAATGTCACCTAGATACTCCAATGTCACCTCAAGTACCCGTGGGTATGATTATACGATATGCATCACACAATCTCAGATTCATCTATTCAACCAACACATAGAACCTCAAAGAGTGCCCCAAAGTTTCTACCGGAGAGTCAAGACAAAAACGTGTGCCAACCCCTATGCATAGGTTCATGGGCGGAACCCGCAAGTTGATCACCAAAACATACATCAAGTGGATCAATAGAATACCCCATTGTCACCACGGGTATCCCACACAAGACATACATCAAGTGTTCTCAAATCCTTAAAGACTCAATCCGATAAGATAACTTCAAAGGGAAAACTCAATCCATTACAAGAGAGTAGAGGGCGGAGAAACATCATAAGATCCAACTATAATAGCAAAGCTCGTGATACATCAAGATCGTACCACCTCAAGAACATGAGAGAGAGAGATAAAACACATAGCTACTGGTACATACCCTCAGCCCCGAGGGAGAACTACTCCCTCCTCGTCATGGAGAGCACCGGGATGATGAAGATGGCCACCGGAGAAGGATTTCCCCCTCCGGCAGGGTGCCGGAACGGGTCTAGATTAGTTTTTGGTGGCTACGGAGGCTTCTGGCGGTGATCTATTGTGTTCCCCGATGGTTTTAGGGTATACGGATATATATAGGCAGAAGAAATACATCAGGGGAGCCAGGAGGGGCCCACGAGGGTGGAGGGCGCGCCCAGCGGGGCGAGCGCGCCCCCCTGCCTCGTGCTCTCCTCGTTGATCCCCTGATGTGCACTCCAAGTCTCCTGTATTGCTTTCTTTCCAAAAATAAGTTCCGTGAAGTTTCAGGTCAATTGGACTCCGTTTGATTTTCCTTTTCTCGATACTCTAAAACAAGGAAAAAATAGAAAACTGGCACTGGGCTCTAGGTTAATAGGTTAGTCCCAAAAATCATATAAAATAGCATATAAATGCATCCATGGTTGATAATAGAATAGCATGGAACAATATAAAATTATAGATACGTTGGAGACGTATCAACATCCCCAAGCTTATTCCTGCTCGTCCTTGAGTAGGTAAATGATAAAAACAGAATTTTTGATGTGGAATGCTACTAACATATTTCTCTAAGTAATTCTTCTTTATTGTGGCGAGAATATTAAGATCCATAAGATTCAAGACAAAAGTTTAATATTGACATAAAAATAATAATACTTCAAGCATACTAACAAAGTAATCATGTCTTCTCAAAATAACATGGGCAAAGAAAGCTATCCCTACAAAATCATATAGTCTGGCTATGCTCCATCTTCACCACACAAAGTATTTAAATCATGCACAACCCCGATGACAAGCCAAGCAATTGTTTCATAATTTTGATGTTCTCAAACTTTTCAATCTTCACGCAATACATGAGCGTGAGCCATGGACATAGCACTATAGGTGGAATAGAATGGTGGTTGTGGAGAAGACAACAAGGAGAAGATAGTCTCACATCAACTAGGCATATCAACGGGATATGGAGATGCCCATCAATAGATATCAATGTGAGTGAGTAGGGATTGCCATGCAACGGATGCACTAGAGCTATAAATGTATGAAAGCTCAATAAAAGAAACTAGTGGGTGTGCATCCAACTCGCTTTCTCACGAAGACCTAGGGCATTTTGAGGAAGCCCATCATTGGAATATACAAGCCAAGTTCTATAACGAAAGATTCCCACTAGTATATGAAAGTGACAACATAGGAGACTCTCTATCATGAAGATCATGGTGCTACTTTGAAGCACAAGTGTGGTAAAAGGATAGTAGCGTTGCCCCTTCTCTATTTTTCTCTCTTTTTTATTTTTTTTATTTTTATTTGGGCATTTTCTCCCCTTTTATGGCCTCTTTTCTCTTCTTTTTTTATTTGGGATTCTTTGGCCTCTTTTATTTATTTATTTTCATCCGGAGTCTCATCCCGACTTGTGGGGGAATAATAGTATGCATCATCCTTTCCTCACTGGGACAATGCTCTAATAATGATGATCATCACACTTTTGTTTACTTACAACTCAAGAATTACAAATCGATACTTAGAACAAAATATGACTCTATATGAATGCCTCCGGCGGTGTACCGGGATGTGCAGTGACTCATGAGTGACATGTATGAAAGAATTATGAACGGTGGCTTTGCCACAAATACGATGTCAACTACATGATCATGCAAAGCAATATGACAATGATGAAGCGTGTCATAATAAACGGAACGGTGGTAAGTTGCATGGCAATATATCTCGGAATGGCTATGGAAATGCCATAATAGGTAGGTATGGTGGCTGTTTTTAGGAAGGTATATGGCGGGTGTATGATACCGGCGAAAGGTGTGCGGTATTAGGGAGGCCAGCAATGGTGGAAGGGTGAGAGTGCGTATAATCCATGGACTCAACATTAGTCATAAAAAACTCACATACTTATTGCAAAAATCTACTAGTTATCGAAACAAAGTATTACACGCATGCTCCTAGGGGGATAGATTGGTAGGAAAAGACCATCGCTCGTCCCCGACCACCACTCATAAGGAAGACAATTAATAAATAAATCATGCTCCGACTTCATCACATAACGGTTCATCATACGTGCATGCTACGGGAATCACAAACTTCAACACAAGTATTTCTCATATTCACAACTACTCAACTAGCACCTCTAATATTACCACCTTCATATCTCAAAACAATCATCAAGTATCAAACTTCTCATAGTATTCAATGCACTTTATATGAAAGTTTTTATTATATCCCTCTTGGATGCCCATCATATTAGGTCTAAATTTATAACCAAAGAAAATTACCATGCTGCTTAGGACTCTCAAAATAATATAAGTGACGCATGAGAGTTCATATATTTCTATAAAATAAAACCACCACTGTGCTCTAAAAAGATATAAGTGAAGCACTAGAGCAACAACAAACTACTTCGAAAGACATAAGTGAAGATCAATGAGTAGTCAAATAATTATGCAACTATATGAAGATTCTCTAACATTTAATAATTTCAGATCTTGGTATTTTATTCAAACAGAAAGCAAAATTAAATAAAATAAAATGACGCTCCAAGCAAAACACATATCATGTGGTAAATAAAAATATAGCTCCAAGTAAAGTTACCAATGAACAAAGACGAAAGAGGGGATGCCTTCTGGGGCATCCTCAAGCTTAGGCTCTTGGTTGTCCTTGAATATTTCCTTGGGGTACCTTGGGCATCCCTAAGCTTAGGATCTTGCCACTCCTTATTCCATAGTCCATCGAATCTTTACCCAAAACTTGAAAACTTCACAACACAAAACTTAACAGAAAACTCGTAAGCTCCGTTAGCGAAAGAAAACAAAACACCACTTCCAGGTATTGTAATAAACTCATTATTTATTTATATTGGTGTAATATCTACTGTATTCCAACTCATCTATGGTTCATAACCTCCGATACTACTCATAGATTCATTAAAATAAGCAAACAACACACGAAAAACAGAATCTGTCAAAAACAGAACAGTCTGTAGTAATCTGTAACTAACGCAAACTTCTGGAATCATAAAATTCTCAAATAAATTGGTGGACCTGAGTAATTTATCTATTAATCATCTGAAAAATAATTAACTAAATAGCACTCTCCAATAAAAACTGGCAGCAGTTCTCGTGAGCGCTGAAGTTTCTGTTTTTTACAGCATAATCGCAAAGACTTTCCCCAAGTCTTCCCAAAGGTTCTACTTGGCACAAACACCAATTAAACACATAAAACCACATCTAAACAGAGTCTAGATGAATTATTTATTACTAAACAGGAACAAAAAGCAAGGAACAAAAATAAAATTCGGTTGCCTCCCAATAAGCGCTATCATTTAATGCCCCTAGCTAGGCATGATGATTTCAATGATGCTCATATAAAAGATAAGAATTGTAACATAAAGAGAGCATCATGGAGAATACGACTAGCACATTTAAGTCTGACCCACTTCCTATGCATAGGGATTTTGTGAGCAAACAACTTGTGGGAACAATAATCAACTAGCATAGGAAGGCAAAACAAGCATAACTTCAAGATTTTCAACACATAGAGAGGAAACTTGATATTATTGCAATTCCTACAAGCATATATTCCTCCCTCATAATAAGTTTCATTAGAATCATGAATGAATTCAACAATATAACCAGCACCTAAAGCATTCTTTTCATGATCTACAAGCATATAATTTTTATTACTCTCCACATAAGCAAAATTCTTCTGATTCGGAATAGTGGGAGTATCTTAAGAGACTCGAATACTATAAATTGTTTCCACATTAAAAGAGTAATGTTCAGAAAAGGGGTAATCATAATCATGAAAAGTTTTATAAATATAATCACTACTTTTTATAGCATAAGTATCATCACAATAATCATCATAGGTAGGAGGCATGCTATCATCATTGTAAATTTGCATATCAAAACTTGGGAGACTAAAAATATCATCTTCATGAAATGTAGCATCCCCAAGCTTGGGACAAACATTAATTGCAGCAAATATATTCTCAAAAACATCATCTTCATCAAACATAGCATCCCCAACCTTGGGCCTTTTCATATCAGAAGCATAATCACTCTCATCATTAATACTATGGATAGCACCAATAGTATATCAATTATCATATTCTTCCAAGCAAGTGCCAAAAAGATTTTCAAGATCATAAGAAGTACCATTATCTTTCACAATTATATTTTCATGAGGCACAATAGTAATAGGAGCAGCATTATTTGGGAGAGATATCTTTTTACCTCTCTTCCTTTTTCTTTTCTTCTTCTTCACCACATCATGTGTGGGTTCAATCCTCTTTTTGGAGCTCCTTATTAATGACACTGGTTGAATAGAAGGCTCCTCCTCGTTACCTGATTCATCATAAGAAATAATAGGAGGATATTGGGAAGTCTCTTCCCTTTCATTAGTATTCTCTTCATCTTCTCTTTGTTTTCTTTTATTTATGTAATTGGCAATATAAGGATTTTCAATACAATTCACCACACAATACATATAAATTTCCTCTAGATCAAAATGAAGAACTCTATCAAGGGCAAATTCTGGAATAACCTTAGTTATACGTTTCATTTCTTCATAACCCAAGAGCAAACTAAGTTCATTATGATGTGCAAGGGAAATCAAGTCATCACAATTTTTGGACACGATACGATCATGAAACAATTTGCATTGGGTACTGAAATGATCATGTTCATTGCAAAGTTCACAAGTACGGCTAAGAAAATTTAAATTTTCAGCACAAGCTTCTAGCCTTTCTTGCAACCATTTCGTTTCTAAATGCTTATGCCTCTTGCAATATCTATCTTCCCTATTCAGTGTGTACTTGCAAACCCATTGCACTCCACAAAAATTGACATGTTTATAGGAGACATTTTCATCATAACTAGTGCAATCATCATTAGTACTATGGATATTTAAAGAGTTCATACTAACAACATTGCAATCATGCTCCTCATTCAAAGATTTAGTGCCGAACATTTAAATACATTCTTCTTCTAATACTTTGGCACAATTTTCCTTTCCATCATACTCACGAAAGATATTAAAAAGATGAAGCGTATGAGGCAAACTTAATTCCATATTTTAATTTTCTTTTATAAACTAAACTAGTGATAAAACAAGAAACTAAAAGACTCGATTGCAAGATCTAATGATATACCTTCAAGCACTCACCTCCCCGGCAACGGCGCCAGAAAAGAGCTTGATGTCGACTACACAACCTTTTTCTTGTAGACGTTGTTGGGCCTCCAAGTGCAGAGGTTTGTAGGACAGTAGCAAATTTCCCTCAAGTGGATGACCTAAGGTTTATCAATACATAGGAGGCGTAGGATGAAGATGGTCTCTCTCAAGCATCCCTGCAACCAAATAACAAAGAGTCTCTTGTGTCCCCAACACACCCAATACAATGGTAAATTGTATAGGTGCACTAGTTCGGCGAAGAGATGGTGATACAAGTGGTATATGGATGGTAGATAAAGGTTTTTGTAATTTGAAAATATAAAAACAACAAGGTAACTAATGATAAAAGTGAGGACAAACGGTATTGCAATGCTAGGAAACAAGGCATAGGGTTCATACTTTCACTAGTGCAAGTTCTCTGAACAATAATAACATAATTGGATCATATAACTATCCCTCAACATGCAAAAAAGAGTCACTCCAAAGTCACTAATAGCGGAGAACAACCGAAGAGATTATGGTAGGGTACGAAACCACCTCAAAGTTATTCTTTCTGATCAATCCGTTGTGCTATTCCTATAAGTGTGACAAACAACCCTAGAGTTCGTAGTAGAATAAAACCTTAAGACACAAATCAACCAAAACCCTAATGTCACCTAGATACTCCAATGTCACCTCAAGTATCCGTGGGTATGATTATATGATATGCATCACACAATCTCAGATTCATCTATGCAACCAACACATAGAACCTCAAAGGGTGCCCCAAAGTTTCTACCGGAGATTCAAGACGAAAACGTGTGCCAACCCCTATGCATAGGTTCATGGGGGGAACCCGCAAGTTGATCACCAAAACATGCATCAAGTGGATCAATAGAATACCCCATTGTCACCACGGGTATCCTACGCAAGGCATACATCAAGTGTTCTCAAATCCTTAAAGACTCAATTCGATAAGATAACTTCAAAGGGAAAACTCAATCCATTACAAGAGAGTAGAGGGGGGAGAAACATCATAAGGTCCAACTATAATAGCAAAGCTCGTGATACATCAAGATCGTACCACCTCAAGAACATGAGAGAGAGAGATCAAACACATAGCTACTGGTACATACCCTCAGCCCCGAGGGAGAACTACTCCCTCCTCATCATGGAGAGCACCAGGATGATGAAGATGGCCACCGGAGAAGGATTGCCCCCTCCGGCAGGGTGCTGGAACGGGTCTAGATTGCTTTTTGGTGGCTACGAAGGCTTCTGGCGGCGGAACTCCTGATCTATTATGCTCCCCGATGGTTTTAGGGTATATGGATATATATAGGCAGAAGAAATACATCAAGGGAGCCATGAGGGGCCCATGAGGGTGGAGGGCGCGCCCAGGGGGGTGGGCGCGCCCCCTACCTCATGCTCTCCTCGTTGATCCCCTGACGTGCACTCCAAGTCTCATGTTTTGCTTTCTTTCCAAAAATAAGTTCCGTGAAGTTTCAGGTCAATTGGACTCCGTTTGATTATCCTTTTCTGCGATACTCTAAAACAAGGAAAAAACAGAAACTGGCACTGGGCTCTAGGTTAAGAGGTTAGTCCTAAAAATCATATAAAATAGCATACAAATGCATATAAAACATCCAAGGTTGATAATATAATAGCATGGAACAATCAAAAATTATAGATACGTTGGAGACATATCAGTTGGTGACATGTGATGACACCATGCCAAGTTTCATGATTTTCAGCCGTGTTTTGGATTTATAGGAATTAAAAAAAATCAAGTTTCTCAATCATTCCGGCCAAGCCACGACACCCAGATGTTTGAAATTTCTTCCCATTTCTTGCATGGGACCTATAAATTCACCCAAAGACACACATGTGATTTTTCAGCAAACTTTGGTGCATTGGAGCATGTGCTTGTAGTTCAAATTTGAATTATGCACTTTAAATGCCCAGAAACTCAATCAATGCGTTAAAATGCCAAACGAACCCGGAATAATTCCAAATTTAAACACGGCACTCATGTACTAGTTGCATGTTCATTGTACGTAAATGTTCTAGCAATTCAAACACCATCCTTTCCCTCCGTAACTCCATTTTGTCTTTCAAAACATAATGAAAAAATCAGGTATATACCACAAACAGTTTACTATAAAGAATCGTGTGGGATGCGATATAAAATATCTTGGCACACCATCTTGTCTGGCTTATGCAGGAAGTTTCGTCGTCTACAGTCCACCGCCCCTGCTTGAACCACACTTGCGTGCCAGTTTCTCGTGGCACCGAGCGAAATTTTTTTGCCACCGCTGAAATATCTATCTCCCCGCCCCCTCCCTCCTACCAAAAGCCACATTTCCACTATTCCTCCTTGCTTTCCAAGTTCAAACCTTCACTGCTGCTTACTGGAAGCTCAGCCTCCTCGCCAGCGACCCTTCTTCTTACAGCGCCGCCTCCTCGCTGGCTACCATTCTTCTTGCAGCGTCGCCTCCTCACCGGCCACCCTTCTTCTTGCAGCTTCACCTCCTCGCCAGTGACCCTTCTTCTTGATGTGCGGCCTCCTCGCCACCTACCCTTCTTCTTGCTGCGCGGCCTCATCGATATAGTCAGGTAATCCACACCCCACCCACACCATCCTCCTCATTTCCCATCCCACATGCCCCGACTGATGGAGCGACACCTTCCACCGAAATCACCGCCCCTACTCTAATTAAGTGCCGCCCACAGCCATTTTACACGCAGTATAATGTGGAGCTAAGTAGCATGCGGCCACATGCGCGAACGAAGTCGCTATGGCTGTCATGTGTGTCGACCGCCAGATCTTGGAGGAGCACCTCGTCTTCGAGGCCTCCGTCGACACTGCCGCGTGATTGTCTACGTTAAAATACAGTTCATGATGTTTTCTTGAGGCCACCGCCAGTGCCTTCTAGTGATTTGTCCTCTGTAATATTAATATGCAATATGATGTTCAGTTAACAGTTTGGTCCTCTGAAATGTAATGTTTGGTTAACAATTTGGTCCAACAATTGCTACATTTTGTAGTACTGTTCTCAAGAATTCTTTGTTTTGTTAACTGTTTTATCTTTTAATACATGTTTGTATTCTGCAATGCCATGCTTAGTTAACTATTTTTGTTCATTTGGTTTGCTGTCCATTTAACTGTTTGGTTCTGTTCTGCAATTTGATTTTCATTTGCTGTGGGTAAAATTTTGTATTGTTATGCATGTGACACCAATAGAATTTGGCTGTACTCAATACATATTCTACTGATAGTATGGCAACTCTCAGTTAACCTGATCACGATCTTCCTTATGTGTGTTGTAGGGAAACAATGGGAGACACTGCGGTTTACCATTGAGGTTTGTTCAAGCATGGTCCTTTGGCTAACAGCACATTATTGTGCAGTTGCAGGAATCATTCTAATATTTAGGTTTCTTACAATTTGGTCTTGCACATGTAGGTCTTGCTGTCAGAGGCTTAGACCCACTGTTCGACCCATTTTGCATATGGGGAAATGAGATGTTCATGAATATCAGTCAAGTCAAGAAACTCAGAGAGATTGTTAGGATGAAGAAACTTGCGACGAATAACATCAAGATCTTTGTTTGCACAATGAAGAAGACATCAGTCAACTATAGGATGGCACCAACTCTTTTACCTTGTTTTTACCCCTTGCACCATTTCAAAATTTACAATAGTGATTTATGCATAGCTTTGTTTTCAGTACTTTTCAAAGCAATTCACCGATGATTGCCTCTCAAACCACCTGCATGGTCAAGAGGCGAGGAAGGTATTCATTCAACACCCACGGTACAATATTGAAGTCTTGCTGAAGAGGACGAAGGTTGGGCGAGCAATTATCCATAGCCACTGTCCTAGAGTTGCAAGGACATTCAACATCACTGAAGGCTCAATATTTGCCTTCCGCTTCTGTAGTTTCCCAGATGAGATTCATCTATCTATTTACTGTGTATGATGCTACTTTCCAAAGGTTTTTGATGCTGCATGTGAAACTTGGTGCTGTTGTGTAATGGCGTAACTGAGTGACGAAGCTATATGATGTAATTCAATTATGAAATCTTGGTTGCTTTTATACGGATATGAAATATTTGGCGTGTTTTATAAGAAACATCAGTTTGATTAGTACATGGATTATCAATAATAGGCTAATTACCATGCTTATTGGGGTTTTCTATTGCAAACGGTTACTTAGACATCACCGTGGGCGATGAACTCAAACAACCCGCACGGTTTCTAGAAAGTAGGCGTGTTCGATTAACTAGCAATCACACATGGCTTCTGGCAGCGAACTATTTGCATTAGGCCGCCTTGCACAAACGTTTCCACACAAAGAACTGTGTGGGATGTACATAGCTACGGAAATGATTTTCTGGGATTCACTGTGTGGGATGTACATACCTACGGAAATGATTTCTGGGATTCACCATGTGGGATGTACATACCTACGGAAATGATTTCTGGGATTCACCATGTGGGATGTACATACATACGGAAATGATTTCTGGGATTCACCGTGTGGGACGTACATACCTTTGGAAATGATTGGGTTTGATGCCTCGCCCGATTGCACACGGCCCCAGCCTGGGTCCCAGGAGGGCCTATCCCCGACGATTTCTGGGTCATGTGGGAAGGACATCCTATCGCACACACTCACTTGGTGACGGTTCCAAATGCCATCGCGGAAAGGGGTTTTAAACCGTTTATTTAGGACGTCGCAGTACCAGTGTACTGATCTAGTTTTAAATATTAGTAGGATGAATGGAAGTGTTCTTACTTGGAGTGGGTTGATCAAGAGTGGCCACAGTCTTTGAAGATGTGCCTAGTGAAGCTCTGGAGCATGTATGAGGAAGAGAACAGACGTAGGCTTAGAGAAACTATTGTCAACACTGAAGAATATTTGAAGATGCGGGATAAAAAGTTGAAGGTGGAGAATGAGCTCAGATTTTTAAATCAGACTTTGCTAAGATGGTGTTGGCGAAGGAGGAGGCACTTCCCTAGTTGGCCCGTGCAAAACAGGTTCTTACTGAACTGAAAGTAGAGGTGGATAAGACGAGCCTGGATGATCTCGATTAGGGAAATGAATATATTGTTCTTATGAAGTTGAACTTGCTATATGTTGTATTGTGCTGTTTTCATGTAGCTACTGTACTGTGATGTTATAATATATTTATGTGCCTGATATGAAATTGGCAAACAGCTGTTCTATATGAAATGTGAATTTGCATAATACTGGAATTATTAATTGTAAACTAATAAACCTGCTAAATGTGTCATGGACCTTTGCAAACGGTTCTAGCAGTAAAAGCTCTTGCGATGGATAGCCCAATTCCACATAGTTTTCTTCATAAAATCGTGTGTGATATAGTTGATAAAAGCAAACAGTTAACCAAGGTAGACCGTGTGTGATAGTTACACCTTCCACACCGGAGCCTACACATAAAACTGTTGGGGAACGTACTAATAATTCAAAATTTTCCTACATGTCACCAAGATCAATATAGGAGATGCTGGCAACGAGAGAGAGAGGGAGTGCATCTTCATACCCTTGAAGATCGCTAAGCGAAAGCGTTACAAGAACGCGGTTGATGGAGTCGTACTCGCGGCGATTAAAATCGTGGAAGATCCGATCAAGCGCCGAACGAACGGCGCCTCCGTGTTCAACACACGTACAGCCTGGGGACGTCTCCTCCTTCTTGATCTAACAAGGGGAGAGGACAAGTTGAGGGAGAACTCCGGCAACACGACGGCGTGGTGGTGATGGAGCTCGTGGTTCTCCGGCAGGGCTTCCCTAAGCACTACGGAGGAGGAGGTGTTGCATGAGGGAGGGGCTGCGCCAGGGAAGGGGTGTGGCTGCCCTCTCTCGCCCTCACTATATATAGCGGGAATGGGAGGAGGAGGCACCCCTGGGTTCCCTAGGGGAGGGGCGGCGGCCATAGGGGAAACCCTAGATGGGTTTGGGCGTCCCCACCCCTAGGAAACTTGCCCCCCAAGTCGGGAGGGGCAGCTGCCCTGGGGGAGGCGCCCCCACCTCTCCAGGTTACATCAGAGGAGGTGGGAGGGGTGCATAGCCCCTTAGTGGTCTGGTGTGACCCCTCCCCTTGGCCCATAAGCCCCCCAACACTTGTCGGGGCCTCCGAAACACCTTTCGGTCACACTGGTCGTCACCCGGTACTCCCAGAATAATTCCAGACTCCAATACCCTTCATCCAATATATCGATCTTTACCTCTGGACCATTCCGAAGTTCCTCGTCATGTCTGGGGTCTCATCCGGGACTCCAAACAACCTTCGGTAACCACATACTATTCCCATTACAACTCTAGCGTCACCGAACCTTAAGTGTGTAGACCCTACGGGTTCGGGAACCATGCAGACATGACCGAGACACCTCTTAGGACTATAACCAATAGCGGGATCTGGATACCCATATTGGCTCCTACATGTTCCACGATGATCTCATCGGATGAACCATGATGTCGAGGATTCAATCAATCCCGTATACAATTCCCTTTGTCTATCGGTATGTTACTTGCCCAAGATTCGATCGTCGGTATCCCCATACCTCGTTCAATCTCGTTACCGGCAAGTCTCTTTACTCATTCTGTAACGCATGATCCCGTGGCTAACTCCTTAGTCATAGCTCACTATGATGATGCATTACCGAGTGGACCCCAAGATACCTCTCAGTCATACGGAGTGACAAATCCCAGTCTCGATTCGTGCCAACCCAACAGACACTTTCAGAGATACCCGTAGTGCACCTTTATAGCCACCCAGTTATGTTGTGACGTTTGATACAGCCAAAGCACTCCTACGACATCCGGGAGTTGCGCAATCCCATGGTTTAAGGAAATGATACTTGACATTAGAAAAGCTCTAGCAAACGAACTACACGATCTTGTGCTATGCTTAGGATTGGGTCTTTGTCCATCACATCATTCTCCTAATGATGTGATCCCGTTATCAACAACATCCAATGTCCATGGTCAGGAAACCATAACCATCTAATGATCAACGAGCTAGTCAACTAGAGGCTTACTAGGGACATGTTGTGGTCTATGTATTCACACATGTATTACGGATTCCGGTTAATACAATTATAGCATGAATAATAGACAATTATCATGAACAAGGAAATATAATAATAACCATTTTATTATTACCTCTAGGGAATGTTTCCAACAGTCTCCCACTTGCACTAGAGTCAATAATCTAGTTCGCATCGCCATGTGATCAACACTCATAGTTCACATCACCATGTGACTAACACCCAATGAGTTTACTAGAGTCAATAATCTAGTTCACATCACCATGTGGTTAACACTCAATGAGTTCTAGGGTTTGATCATGTTATGCTTACGAGAGAGGTTTCAGTCAACGGGTCTGCAACATTCAGATCCGTGTGTTCTTCGCAAATCTCTATTTCATATTGTCGATGTTGCTACTATGCTCCACTTGGAGCTATTCCAAATGGTTGCTCCACTATACGTATCCGGTTTTCTACTCAGAGTCATCCGGATAGGTGTTAAAGCTTGCATTGACGTAACCCTTTACGCCGAACTCTTCATCACCTCCTTAATCGAGAAACATTTCCTTATTCCCAAGGACAATTTTGACCGTTGTCCAATGATCCACTCCTGGATCACTCTTATACCCCCCTTGCCAAACACGTGGTAAGGCACATTGCGGTACACAGCATGGCATATCGTATAGAGCCTATGGCTAAGGCATATATAGGGGACGACTTTCATCCTTTCTCTTTCTTCTACCATGGTCGAGCATCAAGTCTTAACTTCACACCTTACAACTCAGGAAAGAACTCCTTCTTTGAATGATCCATCTTGAACTCCTTCAAGATCATGTCAAGGTATGTGCTTTTTGAAAGTCTTATCAGGCGTCTTGACCAATATATCTAGATCTTGACACCCAATATGTAAGCAGTTTTACACAGGTCTTCCTTTGAAAAACTCCATTCAAACAACCCTTTATGCTTTCCAAAAATTCTACATCATTTCCGATCAACAATATGCCATCCACATATATCTATCAGAAATGTTGTAGTGCTCCCACTCACTTTCTTGTAAATACAAGCTTCTTGCAAACTTTGTATGAACCAAAAGCTTTGATCACCTTATCAAAGCTTATGTTCCAACTCCGAGATTCTTGCTCTACTCCATAGAAGGATCGCTGGAGCTTGCATACATTTTAGCATCCTTAGGATCAACAAAACCTTCTGGTTGTATCACATGCAACCTTTCCTCACGGAAACCGTTAAGGAAACTTTGTTTTGACATCCATCTGCCAGATTTCATAAATGAAAATGCAGCAACTGCTAACAGAATTCTAACAGACTTTAGCATCGCTATGATTGAGAGAGTCTCATCACAGTTAACTCCTTGAACTTGTCGGAAACTTCTTTGAGACAAGTTGAGCTTCATAAATGGTGATATTACCATCAGCATCTGTCTTCTTCTTAAGGATCCATTTATTCTCAATGGATTGCCGATCATCCGGCAAGTCCACCAAAGTCCATATTTTGTTCTCATACATGGATCCTATCTCAGATTTCATGGCTTCCAGCCATTTGATGGAATCCAGGCCCACCATCGCTTCTTCATAGCTCATAGGTTCATTGTTGTCCAACAACATGACCTTTAAGACAAGGTTACCACTCAGAAGTTGTACACACCCTTGTCGACCTACGAGATTTGATAGTAATTTGATATGAATCTTCATGATTATCATCATTAGCTTTCTCTTCAACTAACGTAAGTGCCATAAAAACATCTTTATGTGATGCGCTACTTTCTGGTTCAAGTGAAGGTTCAACAACCTCCTCAAGTTCTATCTTCCTCCCACTCAATTCTTTTGAGAGAACTCTTTCTCGAGAAAGGACATGTTCTTAGCGACAAACACTTTGCCCTCATATCTGACATAGAAGGTATACCCAATCATCTTGTTTGGGTATTCTATGAAGACACAATTTTCCGCTTTGGGTTCGAGCTTTTCTGGCCGAAGCCTATAGACATAAGCATCGTAGCCCCAAACCTTAAGAAACAACAACTTAGGTTTCTTGCCAAACCATAGTTCATATGATGTCGTCTCCATGGACTTAGATGGTGCCCTATTTAAAGTGAATGTAATTATCTCTAATGTATAACCCCAAAATGATAGCGGTAGATCGGTAAGAGACATCATAGATCCCACCATATCCAATAGGGTGTGATTACGATGTTCGGACACACCATTATGCTATGGTGTTCCAGGTGGCGTCAACTGTGAAATGATTCCACCTTGTCTTTAGTGATTGCCAAACTCATATACTCTCCCCTTGATCATATCGTAGGAACTTGATCTTCTTTTTATGACGATTCTTAACTTCACTCTGAAATTGCTTGAACTTTTCAAACGTTTCAGACTTATGCTTCATTAAGTAAATATACCCATATCTACTCAATTCATCGGTGAAGGTGAGAAAATAATGATATCCACCATGTGCGTCAACACTCATCGGACCGCACAAATCAGCATGTGTGATTTCCAACAAGTCACTTGCTCGTTCCATTGTTACAGAAAACGGGGTTTTAGTCATCTTGCCTACGAGGCATGGTTTGCATGTGTCAGGTGATTCAAAATCAAGTGACTCCAAAAGTCCATTAGTATGGAGGTTCTTCATGCGCTTTACATCAATATGACCTAAGCGGTAGTGCCACAAGAAAGTGGTACTATCATTATCAACTCTACATCTTTTGGCATGTGTATCACTACGAACAAGATTCAATAAACCATTCACATTGGGTGCATGACCATAGAAGGTATTATTCATGTAAATAGAATAACCATTATTCTTTGACTTAAATGAATAACTGTATTGCAATAAACATGATCTAATCATGTTCATGCTCAATGCAGACACCAATACAAACAACATTTATCTGGGTTTAACACTAATCCCGAAGGTAGAGGGAGTGTGCGATGGTGATCATATCATCCTTGGAAACACTTCCAACACACATCGTCACCTCGCCTTTATCTAGTCTCTGTTTCTTCCGTAGCTTTTGTTTCGAGTTACCAATATTAGCAACTGAACCAGTATCTAATACCCATGTGCTACTAGGAGTACTAGTAAGGTACACATCAGTAACACATATATCAAATATACTTTTGTTGAAGTTGCTAGCCTTCTTATCTACCAAGATTTGAGGCAGTTCCGCTACTAGTGAGCATTCCCCTAATAGAAGCACTTCGTCTCGGGTTTGGGTTCTTGGGTTTCTTCACTGGAGCAGCAACTGGCTTGCCATTCATGAAGTTTCCCTTCTTGCCCCTGCCCTTCTTTGAAACTAGTGGTCTTGTTAACCATCAACACTTGATGCTCCTTCTTGATTTCTACCTTTATGGCCTTAAGCAGGACGAACAGCTCTGGGATCATCTTCCCTTGAATGTTATAGTTCATCATGAAACTCTAGCAGCTTGGTGATAGTGAATGGAGAACTTTTTTCAACCACTCTCTTATCTGGAAGATTAACTCCCACTTGATTCAAGTGATTGAAGTACCCAGACATTCTGAGCACATGCTCACGGGCTGAGCTATTCTCCTCCATCTTGTAGGCAAAGATCTTGTCAGAGGTCTCAAACCTCTCAACACGGGCATGAGCCTGAAGTACCAATTTCAGCTCTTGGAACTTCTCATATGTTCCATGACGTTCAAAACGCTTTTTGAGCCCTGACTCTAAGCCATAAAGAATGGCGCACTAAACTATCATGTAGTCATCAGAATGTGTCTGTCAGATGTTCACACCATCCACAGACGATGCCAAAGGGGCTGGCACACCGAGCGGTGCATCAAGGACAGAATCCTTCTATGTAGCAGTGAGGACAATCCTCACACTACATCCCTAGTCCGCACAATTGCTTACAATATCTTTCAACTTAGTCTTTCTCTAGGAGCATATTAAAACAAGGAGCTAAAGCACGAGCTATTAATCCACAACATAATTTGCAAAGACAATTTAGACTATGTTCATGATAATTAAGTTCATCTAATCATATTATTTAATGAACTCCCACTCAGATAGACATCCCTCTAGTCATCTAAGTGATACATGATCCAAATTGACTAGGTCGTGTCCGATCATCACGTGAGACGGACTAGTCAACAATGCTGAACATCTGCATGTTGATCGTATCTACTATACGACCCTTGTTCGAGCTTTCAGTCTCTTGTGTTCCAAGGCCATGTCTGTACATGCTAGGCTCGTCAAGTCAACCTAAGTGTTTCCCATGTGTAAATCTAGCTTACACCCATTGTATGCGAACGTTAGAATCTATCACACCCGATCATCATGTGGTGCATCGAAACAACGAACCTTCGCAATGGTGCATAGTTAGGGGGAACACATTTTTTGAAATTATTCAGTGAGGGATCATCTTATTTTATGCTACCATTGTTCTAAGAAAATAAGATGCAACCATGACAAACATCACATGCAAATCATAAAGTTACATGATATGGCCAATATCATCTTGCGCCTTTGATCTCCATCTCCGAGGCGCGGCATGATCACCTTTGTCACCAACATGACACCATGATGTCCATCATCGTGTCTTCATGAAGTTGTCTCGCCAACTATTACTTCTACTACAATGGCTAATGGTTAGCAATAAAGTAAAGTAATTACATGGCATTTTTCATTGACACACAGGTCATACAATAAATTAAGACAACTCCTATGGCTCTTGCCGGTTGTCATACTCATCAACATGCAAGTCGTGATTCCTATTACAAGAACATGATCAATCTCATACATCATATATATATAATTCATCACATCCATTTGTCCATATCACATCACATAGCATACCCTGCAAAAACAAGTTGGACGTCCTCTAATTGTTGTTGCATGTTTTACGTGGTTGCTATGGGTTTCTAGCAAGAACGTTTCTTACCTACGCAAAAGCCACAATAGTGATATGCCAACTGCTATTTACCCTTCATAAGGACCCTCTTCATCGAATCCGATCCGACTAAAGTGGGAGAGACAGACACCCGCTAGCCACCTTATGCATCCAGTGCATGTATGTTAGTGGAACCAGTCTCATGTAAGTGTACGTGTAAGGTCGGTCCGGGACGCTTCATCCCACAATGCTGCCGAATCAAGATAAGACTGATAACGGTAAGCAAATTAACCAAATCATTGCCCACAACTACTTTTTGTTCTACTCATGCATAGAATCTACGCATAGACCTAGCTCATGGTGCCACTGTTGGGGAACGTAGTAATAATTCAAAATTTTCCTACGTGACACCAAGATTAATCTAGGAGATGCTAGCAACAAGAGAGAGGGAGTGCATCTTCATACCCTTGAAGATCGCTAATTGTAAGCATTACAAGAACGCGGCTGATGGAGTCGTACTCGCGGCGATTCAAATCACGGAAGATCCGATCAAGCGCCGAACGGACGGCGCCTCCGCGTTCAACACACGTACATCCCGGGGACATCTCCTCCTTCTTGATCTAGCAAGGTGATAGGAGAAGTTGAGGGAGAACTCTGGCAGCACGGCGGCGTGGTGGTGATGGAGCTCGTGGTTCTCCGGCAGGGCTTCACTAAGCACTACGGAGGAGGAGGAGGAGGTGTTGGAGGACGGAGGGGCTACGCCAGCGAAGGGGTGCGGCTGCCCTCTCTCTCCCTCACTATATATAGGGGGGATGGGGAGGAGGAGGTGCCCTAGGGGTCCCTAGGGGAGGGGCGGCGGCCACAGGGGAAACCCTAGATGGGTTTGGGCGCCCCCACCCCTAGGAAACTTGCCCCCCAAGTCGGGAGGGGCGGCTACCCTAGGGGAGGCGCCCCACCTCTCCAGGTTACGTGAGAGGGGGTGGGAGGGGCGCACAGCCCCTTAGGGGGCTGGTGTGCCCCCTCCCCTTGGCCCATAAGGCCCCCCAACGCTTGTCGGGGACTCCGAAACACCTTTCAGTCACGCTGGTCGTCACCCGGTACTCCCAGAACAATTCCGGACTCCAATACCCTTCATCCAATATATCGATCTTCACCTCCGGACCATTCCGGAGTTCCTCGTCATGTCCGGGATCTCATCCGGGACTCCGAAAAACCTTCAGTAACCACATACTGTTCCATGATGACCTCATCGGATGAACCACGATGTCGGGGATTCAATCAATCCCGTATACAATTCCCTTTGTCTATCGGTATGTTACTTTCCCAAGATTCGATCGTCGGTATCCCCATACCTTGTTCAATCTCGTTACTGGCAAGTCTCTTTACTCATTCCGTAACCCATGATCCCGTGGATAACTCCTTAGTCACATTGAGCTCATTATGATGATGCATTACCGAGTGGGCCCAGAGATACCTCTCCGTCATACGGAGTGACAAATCCCAGTCTCGATTCGTGCCAACCCAACAGACACTTTAGGAGATACCTGTAGTGCACCTTTATAGCCACCCAGTTACGTTGTGACGTTTGGTACACCCAAAGCACTCCTACGGCATTCGGGAGTTGTGCAATCTCATGGTCTAAGGAAATGATATTTGACATTAGAAAAGCTCTAGCAAATGAACTACACGATCTTGTGCTATGCTTAGGATTGGGTCTTTGTCCATTACATCATTATCCTAATGATGTGATCCTGTTATCAATGACATCCAATGTCCATGGTCAGGAAACCATAACCATCTATTGATCAACGAGCTAGTCAACTAGAGGCTTACTAGGGACATGTCATGGTCCGTATTCACACATGTATTACGGTTTCCGGTTAATACAATTATAGCATGAACAATAGACAATTATCATGAACAAGGAAATTTAATAATAACCATTTTATTATTGCCTCTAGGGCATATTTCCAACAAAAATTGTGTGGGATGTACGTACGAACGGAAACGTTTTCCCTGGACTGACTGTGTGAGATGTACATAAGAACGGAAAAGTACTCCTTGGATTGACTGTGTGTGATATACATACGAACGGAAATGTTTTGTCTGGAGTTCACCGTGTGGGATATACATACCTACGGAAATTATTTTCTCGGATTACCATGTGGGATGTGCAACCTACGGAAAAGATTGGGTTTTGATGCCTCGCCCGATCGCACACGACCCCAACCTGGGTCCCAGGAGGGCCTATCCCCGACGATTTCTGGGTCATGTGGGAAGGACACCCTATTGCACACACTCACTTGGCAACGGTTTCAAATGTCGTCGCAGAAAGGGGTTAAAACCATTTGTTTAGGACCGACGTGCACCAGTTATTGTTCTGATTGCATTACTCCATTTTTCCATGAACTTAATACACTAGATGCAAGCTAGATAGCGGTCGATGTGTGGAGTAATAGTAGTAGATGCAGGCAGGAGTCGGTCTACTACTATTGGACATTATGCCTATATAACGATCATTGCCTGTATATCGTCATAATTATTTGAAGTTCTATCAATTGCCCAACAGTAATTTGTTTACCCGTCATATGCTATTTTTCTCGAGAGAAGCTACTCGTGAAATCAACGGCCCCCGGGTCTCTTCTTTATCATATTTGCCTTTCAAATCTATTTTTATTCGCCTTTATTTTTAGATCTATTAATACAAAAAACCCAAAATACCTTGCTATAATTTTATTATTTATTTTATCTCACGTTCCCACGAGATCTATTTATCCAACCTACCACTACTTTCTCTATCTTTTTACCCGGGAGGGATTGAAAACCCTCTTACACGTCAGGTTGCATGTATTTGTTATTTGTGTGCATGTACTGTTTACATAATGTTGTGTGGTTCTCCTACTAGTTCGATAACCTTGATCTCATCACCGAGGGAAATACCTACCGTAGTTGTGCTGATATCCCTTCCTCTTCGGGGAAATATCGATGTAGTTCAAGCCGCATCAGAAGGAATTTCTGGTGCCATTGCCGGGGAGACATCATCAACATATATCAGTTTCCTAATCAAAAATCCCATCTCCTTGCAATTTACATTATTTTCCATTTGCCTCTCGTTTTCATCTCCCCCACTGCAGAAAAATTTGTCATTTTATTCGCGCTCTTTTTCATTCGCCAATTTCTCGTCAGATCTGTTTTTCGTGTGCAATTTTGTTTGTCACTTTTTGTCTCTATGGATAGTTCTCACTCTATTGCACACACCCCCGAGAACAAGGTTCTTAACTTCAAACAAACGGGAGGGGAGAATTTAAAAGATGCTTGGTATAGGATTTTCAAAGCTCATAATAGATCTATTCGTAAGTAATCTAGCGTTGTTCTTCTTCACTGTTTTTATGTGGGCATCACCACTTGGTATAGATTCATCCTTGATATGATTACCAGAGGTAATTTCTTGATTTGTCCTTCTTTAGATGCTTTTAATGCCATGCGGAATTTAGTGGGTTCACCACCTCTTATGAATAATGAAACAACTTTAACTCACGAGTATGTTACCGAAAAGTTTGATGCTATTGAAAAGAAAATGCTCACCAAAGAAAATATTGAAAAATTAGATAAAAGGATGCACGGTCTTGCTAATAGAAATGGGTCAATAGCGTGAGATGCTCTTAAAATACAAACAGAAAAAGAATCCACATTCAACAAAAGAATAGAGGAGAGCCCCGCTAGAATTGATAAGTTGGAAGAAATTTTTAGTAATTTAAGAACGGATTTTTCTTCCACTAAAACTATTTAAAAAACTCCCATAAAAATTGGCAAGAGTACTCAAGTCACTAAAAACAAGGGTACAACTTCTAACAAAGAAGATCTTAAAATGATTAGTATTCACCCTAATTTTGTTGAAGTGATAAAAGACCCTACTTGCAAAAATGAATTCTTCAAACTTCTTCCTAGGAGTATTGTTATTGAAAAAAATTATGCCAAATCCTTGAAGAATTCTAAGTGTTTGATTGAGGAGTTGGAAACTAAAGACAACAATACTTAGATATATGCTTTATGCCTAGCTAGGGGCGTAAAACGATAGCGCTTGTTGGTAGGCAGCCCAATGAATACAATTTATTTTTGTCTTTTATCTCTGTTCTTGAGTGTTTAAACAATTATGCCTCTATTATGATTGTGTTTTTACGTTTTAATAGTGTTTGTGCCAAGCAAAGCCTTTGGGATCACGTTGGCTGATAGTTGATTTGATCTTGCTGGAAAACAGAAACTTTTGCGTCCAGTAAAACCATTTTGAAAAATCACAGAATTGACAAAAGCTTCTGACTTTTTAAAACAAGATTGATATACAAATTTCCTACATCATACTAAGTTTTTAGAATTTTTGGAGTTACATAAGTATACGAAGTTTTTAGATTGCTACACACTGTTCTGTTTTTGAAAAAATTTGTTTTCTTTGCGTTGTGTGCTTATTTTGATGAATCTATGGACTCTATCGGGGCATATGAGCCATAGCAAAGTTGGAATACAGTAGATATAATGCAAGAATAAAATATGAATCGGTTTGCAACAGTACATAGAGTAGTGATTTTCTTTGTTATACTAATGGATCTCATGAAGGTTTTGTGTAGTTTTGTGTGATTGAAGTTTTCAAGTTTTGGGTGAGATCACGATGGATGAAGGAATAAGGAGTAAGAAGAGGCTAAGATTGGGGATGCCCCCGAGTGGCATCCCCTATTTCTTCTAACGACCATCGGTATTTTACTTGGAGCTATATTTTTATTCGTCACATATCATGAGTAATGCTTGGAGTGTATTGTATTATATGAGTCTTTGCTTGTTTTTCTTTTTATTTTGTGTCATCTATCCTTGCTTGACACACCTATTTGAGAGAGCCAAAATTATGCTTCTATTTGTTAGAATTGCTCTTTATGCTTCACTTAAATCTTTTTGAGCTATGGAATTGCTCTAGTGCTTCACTTATATCTTTTTTAGCACTGTGTGCTTTACTATTTTTGAAGAAATTCTCTCATGCTTCACTTACATTATTTTGAGAGAAGAAACTTTTATGCTCATGTTATTCACTTAGATTTGTTGAGCTATCAAAAGCAACATCTGAAATTAGTACCAAAGTGATAGATATTCAAGAGGGATATAATAAAAACTTTCATGAAGATCATTGGACAAAATAAACTTGATTCTTTGTAATAGTTTTGTGATATGATGATATAATATGTGAGTCATGTTGATGAGTAATTATGCTTTAGTAAGAATATTGATGTTAAGGTTTGTGATTCCCTACGCAAGCACGAAGGTCAATAGTTATGCAATGAAATTACATCCTACTTGTGGTTCATTATTCGGTGGTAGTTATGCTTAATGCTCGCTTATGAGATTTTTTGTTTCTTGGTTGGATGCTTCCCAATCTTTTGCTAGCCTTCACTTGTACCAAGTAGAATTACTACTTGTGCATCCAAAATCCTTAAACCCGGTTTTTGCCATATGAGTCCACTATACCTACATATATTCGGTATTTCCGTGTCGTTATCAGAAAATTTGTATGTGCCATCTCTAATCTTCAAAATAAATTTCCTTTTTTTGTGCTAGTGTCACTCATGAAACGGTAGGGGGTGGCTGATATCTTTCCATGCTAGATGTGTTATTGTCAAGATGGTGTTTATTCACTTGTCATTGCACGAGAGTACGACAGAGTTGATAGGGATGCCTAGTCCCAAAATGAAAAATGAATTTACTTTATGTTGTCCAATAATAAATTCCTTGGAAAGTGTTGGTATGGACGGCACTCGTGGATTCAGTTAGCCGTGGAATGTGAAAGTATGGTGGAAAATGGAATAAAATTTATTTTCTATTTGGGAACCGCCTATGATATATCTAGTGTTGGGGAACGTAGCAATAATTCAAAAAAAATCCTATGTGTCACCAAGATCAATCTAGGAGATGCTAGCAATGAGAGAGAGGTCGTGCATCTTCATACCTTTGAATATCGCTAAGTGGAAGCGTTACAAGAACGTGGTTGGTGGAGTCGTACACGTAGCAATTCAGATCGCGGTCGATTCCGATCTAAGAGCCGAACAACGGCGCCTCCGCGTTCAACACACATGCAGCACGGTGACGTCTCCCGAGCCTTGATCCAGCAAGGAGGAGGGAGAGGTTGGGGAAGACAACTCCAGCAGCAGCACGATGACATGGTGGTGGAGCAGCATGGTTCTCCAGAAGAGCTTCGCCAAGCAATACGAAAGACGAGGTGGTGGAGAGGTAGGGTTGCGCCGAGAGAGAGAGACCTTCGTATCTGGTAGCCCCAAGACCCCCACTATATATAGGAGGAGGGGAGGGGGATGCGCCCCCTCTAGCGTTCCTACCCTAGGGGGTGGCAGCCCTAGATGGGATTGAGGCGGGCGGCCAAGGGGGAGAGAGGGTGCGCGCCTAAGGTGGGCCTTAGGCCCATCTACGCCTAGGGTTTCCCCCTCTCCCCTTGTGCTGCAACTTGGGCCTTGGTGGGAGGAGCACCAGCCCACTCAGGGGCTGGCCCCTTCCCACTCTTGGCCCATGCAAGCCTCCGGGGCTGGTGGCCCCTCCCGGTGGACCCTCGGAACCCTTCTGATGGTCCCGGTACATTACCGGTGATGCCCGGAACACTTCCAGTGTCCAAATCCTCACTTTCTAAATGTAAGTCTTTACCTCTGGACCATTCCGGAACTCCTCGTGACGTCCGGGATCTCATCTGGGACTCCGAACAACATTCGGTAACCATGTACATACTTTCCCTATAAACCTAGCGTCATCGAACCTTAAGTGTGTAGACCCTACAGGTTCGGGAACCATGCAGGCATGACCGAGAAATCTCTCCGGACAATAACCAACAACAGGATCTGGATACCCATGTTGGCTCCCACATGTTCCACGACAATCTTATCGGATGAACCATGATGTCGGGGATTCAATCAATCATGTATACAATTCCCTTTGTCTAAATCCTATACAACATTTTGCTCTTGACATTCTTGCCTGCTTGCATTATGGTAAACCCCATATGTCTCGTAATCTTATTGGCATTATTTGTCACTATCATTTTGAGTCCCTTGATTCAATATGTTGCGAATGCTCGCAATCATCAATCGAAACTAGAAGTTTGTTGGAAATATGCCCTAGAGGCAATAATAAAATGGTTATTATTATATTTCTTTATTCATGATAATTGTCTATTGTTCATGCTATAATTGTGTTATCCGGAAATCGTAATACATGTGTGAATACATAGACCACAACACATCCCTAGTGAGCCTCTAGTTGACTAACTCGTTGATCAAAAGATGGTCATGGTTTCCTGACTATGGACATTAGATGTCATTGATAACGGGATCACATCATTAGGGGAATGATGTGATGGACAAGACCCAATCCTAAGCATAGCTCAAAGATTGTGTAGTTCGTTTGCTGTAGCTTTTCTGAATGTCAAGTATCATTTCCTTAGACCATGAGATTGTGCAACTCCCGGACACCGTAGGAGTGCCTTGGGTGTACCAAACATCACAACATAACTGGGTGACTATAAAGGTACATTACAAGTATCTCCGAAAGTGTCTGTTGGGTTGGCACGAATCGAGACTGGGATTTGTCACTCCGTATGACGGAGCGGTATCTCTGGGCCCACTCGGTAATGCATCATCATAATGAGCTCAATGTGATCAAGTGGTTGATCACGGGATCATGCGTTACGGTACGAGTAAAGTGACTTGCCGGTAACGAGACTGAACAAGGTATTGGGATACTGACGATCGAGTCTCGGGCAAGTAACGTACCGATTGACAAAGGGAATTGTATACGGATTGATTGAATCCTCGACATCGTGGTTCATCCAATGAGATCATCGTGGAGCATGTGGGAGCCAATATGGGTATCCAGATCCCGCTGTTGGTTACTGACCGGAGAGTCATCTCGGTCATGTCTGCATGTCTCCCGAACCCGTAGGGTCTACACACTTAAGGTTCGGTGATGCTAGGGTTGTTAGGAAGACTTGTATGTGATTACCGAATGTTTTTCGGAGTCCCGGATGAGATCCCGGACGTCACGAGGAGTTCCGAAATGGTCCGGAGGTGAAGATTTATATGTAGGAAGTTGTCATACGGTCACCGGAAAGGTTCGGGGGCATATCGGTATTGTACCGGGGCCACCAGAGGGGTTCCGGGGGTCCACCGGGAGGGGCCACCTCTGTCGGAGGGCCTAATGGGCTGTAGAGGAAAGGGGAACCAGCCCTACATGGGCTGGCCGCATCCACCCCTTGGGCCCATGCGCCTAGGGTTGGGGGGAAACCCTAAAGGGGGTGCCCCCTTGCTTGGGGGGCAAGCCCCCTCCCCTTGGCCGCCGCCCCCCTCTAGATCTCATCTAGAGGAGGCCGGCCGTCTTCCTCCTTCCCCTATAAATAGAGGGGCAAGGGGAGGGCTCCAGAGAACATCCAAGGCACAGCCCCTCCCCTCCCCAACACCACTCCTCCTCCATAAGAGCTTGGCGAAGCCCTGCCCGAGTATTGCAGCTTCACCACCACCACACCGTCGTGATGCTGTTGGAGCCCTCTTCCTCAACCTCTCCCTCCTCCTTGCTAGATCAAGGCGCGGGAGACGTCCTCGCTCCGTATGTGTGTTGAACGCGGAGGTGCCGTCCGTTCGGCACTAGGATCTTCGGTGATTTGGATTATGACGAGTACGACTCCATCAACCCCGTTCTCTTGAACGCTTCCACTCGTGATCTACAAGGGTATGTAGATGCACTCCTCTCTCCCTCATTGCTAGATGACTCCATAGATTGATCTTGGTGATGCATAGAAAATTTTAAAATTCTGCTATGTTCCCCAACAATGGCATCATGAGCTAGGTCTATGCGTAGTTACTATGCACGAGTAGAACACAAAGCAGTTGTGGGCGTCAAAATTGTCAATTTGCTTGCCGTTACTAGTCTTGTCTTGATTCGGCGGCATCGTGGGATGAAGCAGCCCGGACTGACCTTACAGGTACGCTTACGTGAGACTGGTTCCACCGATTGACATGCCCTAGTTGCATAAGGTGGCTAGCGGGTGTCTGTCTCTCCCACTTTAGTCGGATCGGACTCGATGAACAGGGTCCTTATGAAGGGTAAATAGAAATTGGCAATTCATGTTGTGGTTTTGGCGTAGGTAAGAAATGTTCTTGCTAGAAACCTATAGCAGCCACGTAAAAACTTGCAACAACAATTAGAGGACGTCTAACTTGTTTTTCAGCAAGTGTTTTGTGATGTGATATGGCCAAAGGATGTGATGAATGATATATGTGATGTATGAGATGATCATGTTCTTGTAATAGGAATCACGACTTGCATGTCGATGAGTATGACAACCGGCAGGAGCCATAGGAGTTGTCTTTATTTATTTATGACCTGCGTGTCAACATAAACGTCATGTAATTACTTTACTTTATTGCTAAAGCGTTAGCCATAGAAGTAGAAGTAATAGATGACGAGACAACTTCAAGAAGACACGATGATGGAGATCATGGTGTCATGCCGGTGACAACGATGATCATGGAGCCCCGAAGATGGAGATCAAAAGGAGCAAATGATATTGGCCATATCATGTCACTATTTGATTGCATGTGATGTTTATCATGTTTTACATCTTATTTGCTTAGAACGACGGTAGCTTAAATAAGATGATCCCTCGAAATAATTTCAAGAAAGTGTTCCCCCTAACTGTGCACCGTTGCGAAGGTTCGTTGTTTCGAAGCACCACGTGATGATCGGGTGTGATAGATTCTAACATTCGAATACAACAGGTGTAAGCCAGACTTACACAAGCAATACACTTAGGTTGACTTGACGAGCCTAGCATGTACAGACATGGCCTCGGAACACAGAAGACCGAAAGGTCGAGCATGAGTCGTATAGAAGATACGATCAACATGAAGATGTTCACCGATGTTGACTAGTCCGTCTCGCGTGATGATTGGACACGGCCTAGTTAACTCGGATCATGTTATACTTAGATGACTGGAGGGATGTCTATCTGAGTGGGAGTTCATTGAATAATTTGATTAGATGAACTTAATTATCATGAACTTAGTCTAAAATCTTTACAATATGTCTTGTAGATCAAATGGCCCACGTTGTCCTCAACTTCAACGCGTTCCTAGAGAAAACCAAGCTGAAAGACGATGGCAACAACTATACGGACTGGGTCCAGAACTTGAGGATCATCCTCATAGCTGCCAAGAAAGATTATGTCCTAGAAGCGTTGCTAGGTGACGCACCCGTCCCACAGAACCAAGACGTTATGAACGCTTGGCAGTCACGTGCTGATGATTACTCCCTCGTTCAGTGCGGCATGCTTTACCGCTTAAAACCGGGGCTCCAAAAGCATTTTGAGAGACACGGAGCATATGAGATGTTCAAAGAGCTGAAAATGGTTTTTCATGCTCATGCCCGGGTCGAGAGATATGAAGTCTCCGACAAGTTCTTCAGCTGTAAGATGGAGGAAAATAGTTCTGTCAGTGAGCACATACTCAAAATGTCTGGGTTGTATAACTGCTTGACTCATCTGGGAGTTAATCTCCCGGATGACGCGGTCATTGACAGAATCCTTCAGTCGCTTCCACCGATCTACAAGAGCTTTGTGATGAACTTCAATATGCAGGGGATGGAAAAGACCATTCCTGAGGTATATTCAATGCTGAAATCAGCAGAGGTAGTAGTCAAAAAGGAACATCAAGTGTTGATGGTGAATAAAACCACTAAGTTCAAGAAAGGCAAGGGTAAGAAGAACATCAAGAAGGACGGCAAGGGAGTTGCCGCGCCCGGTAAGCAAGCTACCGGGAAGAAGCCAAAGAATGGACCCAAGCCTGAGACTGAGTGCTTTTATTGCAAGGGAAGTGGTCACTGGAAGCGGAACTGCCCCAAATACTTAGCGGACAAGAAGGCCGGCAACACTAAAGGTATATGTGATATACATGTAATTGATGTGTACCTTACCAGTACTCGTAGTAGCTCCTGGGTATTTGATATCGGTGCGGTTGCTCACATTTGTAACTCAAAGAAGGAGCTGTGGAATAAACAGACACTGGCAAAGGACGAGGTGACGATGCGCGTCTGGAATGGTTCCAAGGTCGATGTGATCGCCGTCGGCACGCTGCCTCTACATTTACCTACGGGATTAGTTTTAAACCTCAATAATTGTTATTTAGTGCCAGCTTTGAGCATGAACATTGTATCAGGATCTCGTTTAATTCGAGATGGCTACTCATTTAAATCCGAGAATAATGGTTGTTCTATTTATATGAGAGATATGTTTTATGGTCATGCTCCGATGGTGAATGGTTTATTCTTAATGAATCTCGAGCGTAATGCTACACATATTCATAGTGTGAATGCCAAAAGATGTAAGGTTGATAATGATAGTCCCACATACTTGTGGCACTGCCGCCTTGGTCACATAGGTGTCAAACGCATGAAGAAGCTCCATGCTAATGGACTTTTAGAGTCTCTTGATTACGAATCATTTGACACGTGCGAACCATGCCTCATGGGTAAAATGACCAAGACTCCGTTCTCAGGAACAATGGAGCGAGCAACCAACTTATTGGAAAACATACATACTGATGTGTGCGGTCCAATGAGTGTTGAGGCTCGCGGTGGCTATCGTTATGTTCTCACCCTCACTGATGACTTGAGTAGATATGAGTATGTCTACTTAATGAAACACATGTCTGAGACCTTTGAAAAGTTCAAGGAATTTCAGAGTGAGGTTGAGAATCAACGTGACAGGAAAATCAAGTTCTTGCGATCAGATCGTGGGGGAGAATACTTGAGTCACGAATTTGGCACACACTTAAGAAAATGTGGAATAGTTTCACAACTCACACCGCCTGGAACACCTCAGTGTAATGGTGTGTACGAACGTCGTAATCACACTCTATTAGATATGGTGTGATCTATGATGTCTCTTACCTATTTACCGCTGTCATTTTGGGGCTATGCTTTAGAGACTGCCGCATTCACTTTAAATAGGGCTCCGTCGAAATCCGTTGAGACGACACCGTATGAATTATGGTTTGGAAGAAACCTAAGATGTCGTTTCTAAAAGTTTGTGGATGCGATGCTTATGTCAAGAAACTTCAACCTGAAAAGCTCGAACCCAAATCGGAAAAATGCGTCTTCATAGGATACCCTAAAGAAACTGTTGGGTATACCTTCTACCTCGGATCCAAAGGCAAGATCTTTGTTGCCAAGAATGGGTCCTTTCTGGAGAAAGAGTTTCTCTCGAAAGAAATAAGTGGGAGGAAAGTAGAACTTGATGAAGTATTGCCTCTTGAACCGGTAAGTGGCGCAGCTCAAGAAAATGTTCCTGAAGTGCCTGCACCGACTAGAGAGGAAGTTAATGATGATGATCATGAAACTTCAGATCAAGTTGCTACTGAACTTCGTAGGTCCACGAGGACACGTTCCGCACCAGAGTGGTACGGCAACCCTGTCTTGCAAATCATGTTGTTAGACAACGGTGAACCATCGAACTATGAAGAAGCGATGGCGGGCCCGGATTCCGACAAATGGCTGGAAGCCATGAAATCCGAGATAGGAACCATGTATGAAAACGAAGTATGGACTTTGACTGACTTGCCCGTTGATCGGCGAGCCATAGAAAATAAATGGATCTTTAAGAAGAAGACAGACGCGGATGGTAATGTGACCATGTATAAAGCTCGGCTTGTCGCTAAGGGTTATCGACAAGTTCAAGGGGTTGACTACGATGAGACTTTCTCACCCGTAGCGAAGCTGAAGTCCGTCCGAATCATGTTAGCAATTGCCGCATTCTATGATTATGAGATATGGAAAATGGACGTCAAAACGGCATTCCTTAATGGTTTCCTTAAGGAAGAATTGTATATGATGCAGCTAGAAGGTTTTGTCAATCCTAAGAATGCTGACAAGGTGTGCAAGCTCCAACGCTCGATTTATGGGCTGGTGCAAGCATCTCGGAGTTGGAACATTCGTTTTGATGAGATGATCAAAGCATTTGGGTTTATGCAGACTTATGGAGAAGCCTGCATTTACAAGAAAGTGAATGGGAGCTCTGTAGCATTTCTCATATTGTGTGTGGATGACATACTGTTGATGGGAAATGATATAGTATTCTTGGAGAGCATAAAGGCCTACTTGAACAAGTGTTTTTCAATGAAGGACCTTGGAGAAGCTGCTTATATATTAGGCATCAAGATCTATAGAGATAGATCGAGACGCCTCATTGGTCTTTCACAGAGTACGTACCTTGACAAGATATTGAAGAAGTTCAAAATGGATCAGTCGAAGAAGGGGTTCTTGCCTGTATTACAAGGTAAGAGATTGAGCGTGGCTCAATGCCCGACCACGGCAGAAGATAGATAAAAGATGAGTGTCGTCCCCTATGCCTCAGCCATAGGGTCTATCATGTATGCTATGCTGTGTACCAGACCTGATGTAAACCTTGCCGTATGTTTGGTAGGAAGGTACCAAAGTAATCCCGGCATGGAACACTGGACAGCGGTCAAGAATATCCTGAAGTACCTGAAAAGGACTAAGGAAATGTTTCTCGTTTATGGAGGTGACGAAGAGCTCGTCGTAAAGGGTTACGTCGATGCTAGCTTCGACACAGATCTGGATGACTCTAAGTCACAAACCGGATACGTGTATATTTTGAATGGTGGGGCAGTAAGCTGGTGCAGTTGCAAGCAAAGCGTTGTGGTGGGATCTACATGTGAAGCGGAGTACATGGCAGCCTCGGAGGCAGCACAAGAAGCAGTCTGGGTGAAGGAGTTCATTACCGACCTAGGAGTCATACCCAATGCGTCGGGCCCGATGACTCTCTTCTGTGACAACACTGGAGCTATTTCCCTTGCCAAGGAGCCCATGTTTCACAGGAAGACCAGGCATATCAAGCGTCGCTTCAACTCCATTCATGAAAGTGTTCAAAATGGGGACATAGAGATTTGTAAAGTACATACGGACCTGAATGTAGCAGATCCGTTGACTAAACCTCTCCCTAGAGCAAAACATGATCAACACCAGAACTGCATGGGTGTTCGATTCATCACAATGTAACGAGAATATTGACTGTAGTGCAAGTGGGAGACTGTTGGAAATATGCCCTAGAGGCAATAATAAAATGGTTATTATTATATTTCTTTGTTCATGATAATTGTCTATTGTTCATGCTATAATTGTGTTATCTGGAAATCGTAATACATGTGTGAATACATAGACCACAACATGTCCCTAGTGAGCCTCTGGTTGACTAGCTCGTTGATCAAAAGATGGTCATGGTTTCCTGACTATGGACATTAGATGTCATTGATAACGGGATCACATCATTAGGAGAATGATGTGATGGACAAGACCCAATCCTAAGCATAGCTCAAAGATCATGTAGTTCGTTTGCTGTAGCTTTTCTGAATGTCAAGTATCATTTCCTTAGACCATGAGATTGTGCAACTCCCGGACACCGTAGGAGTGCCTTGGGTGTACCAAACATCACAACATAACTGGGTGACTATAAAGGTACATTACTAGTATCTCCGAAAGTGTCTGTTGGGTTGGCACGAATCGAGACTGGGATTTGTCACTCCGTATGACGGAGAGGTATCTCTGCGCCCACTCGGTAATGCATCATCATAATAAGCTCAATGTGATCAAGTGGTTGATCACGGGATCATGCATTATGGTACGAGTAAAGTGACTTGCCGGTAACGAGACTGAACAACGTATTGGGATACCGACGATCGAGTCTCGGGCAAGTAATGTACCGATTGACAAAGGGAATTGTATACAGATTGATTGAATCCTCGACATCATGGTTCATCCGATGAGATCATCATGGAGCATGTGGGAGCCAACATGGGTATCTAGATCCCACTGTTGGTTATTGAGTGGAGAGTCGTCTCGGTCATGTCTGCATGTCTCCCGAACCCGTAGGGTCTACACACTTAAGGTTCGGTGACGCTAGGGTTGTTAGGAAGACTTGTATATGATTACCGAATGTTGTTCGGAGTCCCGGATGAGATCCAGGACGTCACGAGGAGTTCCGGAATGGTCCGGAGGTGAACATGTATATGTAGGAAGTTGTCATACGGTCACCGGAAAGGTTCGGGGGCATATCGGTATTGTACCGAGGCCACCGGAGGGGTTCCGGGGGTCCATCGGGAGGGGCCACCTCTCTCGAAGGGCCTAATGGGCTGTAGAGGAAAGGGGAACCAGCCCTACATGGGCTGGCCGCATCCCCCCTTGGGCCCATGTGCCTAGGGTTGGGGGGGAAACCCTAAAGGGGGCGCCCCCCCCCCTTGCTTGGGGGGCAAGCCCCCTCCCCTTGGCCGCCGCCCCCCCTCTAGATCTCATCTAGAGGGGGCCGGCCCCTTCCTCCTTCCCATATAAATAGAGGGGCAAGGGGAGGGCTGCAGAGAACATCCAAGGCGCAGCCCCTCCCCTCCCCAACACCTCTCCTCCTCTATAAGAGCTTGGCGAAGCCCTGCCGGAGTACTGCAGCTTCACCACCACCACGCCGTCGTGCTGCTGTTGGAGCCCTCTTCCTAAACCTCTCCCTCCATCTTTCTGGATCAAGGCGCGGGAGATGTCCTCGCTCCGTACGTGTGTTGAACGCCGAGGTGCCGTCCGTTCGGCGCTAGGATCTTCGGTGATTTGGATTACGACGAGTACGACTCCATCAACCCCGTTCTCTTGAACGCTTCCGCTCGTGATCTATAAGGGTATGTAGATGCACTCCTCTGTCCCTCGTTGCTAGATGACTCCATAGATTGATCTTGGTGATGCGTAGAAAATTTTAAAATTCTGCTACGTTCCCCAACAAAGTTGTCCTTCTGGCTTAGACGTCATTTGGGCACGAGCTGGTTTTCACCCAATCAAACCATGCCTGATTGTGCTTCTAACTCTATTCAACTTATCCGTATTTGATCAGATAATCTGATTCTGGTACACCAATATAGACATCACAATTCCCTTGTATTTAAGCATCGAACTATTCAGATGTTTTTATTATCCGATGCCTTTGCATTCTTTCTTCCTCTGATTGCGTATCGATACTCACATCAGATCCTTTGAGGACCTCCAAATCCTTTGTTGGATTATTATCCAACCGTGTCCTTCCTATTCAATAACCTTGGAGTTCTTCCCTAATACTTAATGCATTTGGTAGATTGTATCCTCTGCTTTTGTCAACCATGCTCTACTATCGAGCTTGTGTATATTTGCTCCTAAAGATTATGGTATATGTTACTAAGATGCCCGATGGGTTGAACCTATGCCTTCCCTAATCTATGTGAACCCGAAAACTTCCATGGGTCATACTCTACTGGTGTTACATCGGATAAAATTTCAACACTAAAACTTCTTCAAAAATGACAAGCAAATGAAAGGTTATGCATTGAAGAAGTGGGATGACCTTGTACTTTGTGCTCATGCCCATGGACACAATGTAGATCTTATCATGGAAGCTTCTCATAATAATAATTATCCCCTTGTTATAAGTTCATTTTGAATCTGTGGTTTGGTCCTTTCCAACCGTCGTTCCGACCATGTTATTCTTCTTTGATACCATTTCTTAGACAAGTTAAAGTACTTGTCCTCTGCAGAATAATACACCAGTCCAACCTTTAATTCTGTTCTACCTCTGAGTATTACCCCCTGGTATCTTGAGGATATCATTCCATTACACTACATCCTATGAAATTTTGATGGAGTAATACCTTCCCTGTCATAGTCACTCCATGGGTTCTGGGTTGTCATCAACAGAGCACACCGAATAGTGAATTGAATCCGCACTGCAATTCAATACTCCTAGTACTTTGTTGTAGGGAAGTTTAATACTCCATTAAGTCATTCCTAGCCTGATCGGCTACATCACTATCATACTAATTTTTAACTGTGCTACATGGTCCTTCTTCCCAGTGCACATTTTCTACAATGAGCTAAGCTTGTGTCAAACTTTTATCATCATATCGTTTTTCTTACACAACATGACAGAATTCGAGCTTGTGTCATATCCGTGGTTCCATTGACCTTTAGCTTCACCATTCCATCTGCTTTGATCATCTTACTGATCGTTTACATATTAATGATACCTTTCGACAAAATGTGTTGTGATCATCGTCAACATTTAAACTTATTATGAGATATCAATTGGATTCATGATGATAAATTCCATGCTTTCCCCTCAATGATCTGTGTTTTCATCAACCACATCCATGCCTTCCTTCCAAACACAGACTGGGTCTTGTTTTGGTTGAACCATAAGTACTTGCTATCTAGATTATGTTATGTTCTACCTTGGAGTACTACCATCTTTTATGTCAACAATATCGTGAGAATTTCTCCGCCTCTTAGAATTTTTGATATAGTGACACTACTCGCCATCTCCATTCATTTCTTGGTCCCGGTGTTGTTTCTAACCAGAATACCAACAAATGAACGATGATGTGTGAATTCAGAACTTCTAGCAACCCTATTGCTTTGAAGTTAATGGTCGATAGTTTCATTCTAATCTATTGGTTATTGAACCATCATTCTAACATTGATTGTGCTACTTAAATTAGTCCATAATTCCAGGCGCACTTTCGATCAATGTTTAATTGTGGAAGTTTTCCTTGAGCATATGTCAGTATATCATCTGATCTAGAAAATGATATCTCCTTGTTCATATAATTTTGGAAATACATCCTTATTGAAATGCCGATGGATTGTTGCTGAGCCCGTTGGCCACATCCTCATCTTCTCCATGGGTCATGATGAACATTTAAGCTAGAATTGGAAACTTTTGAAAGCATTATTTTTGTGCCTAGCTCATGAAGAATATATTTAATGCAAGGAGTGTCTTCTCTAAGTTCGTGTGCATTTGATGCAAGTTGCCACCGTGAATATGAGAAAGTTTTGTTTCGCTTCCTCTAGAATCGTCCCAATTCATTCATGCATGTGAGAAGTATTCTATGGTTGATAGATTTGCTACCTTCACTCCATATCTATTTCCTAGCACACCAAGCCACTGATTGATTTGTTCGAGGAAAAGGATTTCATTCGTAAGAGCTAATCCAAACTTACACATGGACTTTGATATCCTCGATGATGGTTCCTAACTAGAACTCGGGTGCCTTTTCGCTGTAAGAGTTCCATGTGGTCACAAATGTCTTGGGCAGTGTGCTCATGTGTGTCTTGCAATCCAGGTCATTTTTGGAAATTGCTTCCATAGTTCATTTCCCGAGTATCCTGCAACATCATCTCATCAAATTATGTTGCACCCTTTTCTTCTCAGGCATCCTGAGTCTAAGGTATCCTGACACCAATCAGATCTGAATCTCGGTCAGATATGATGGTTGGAACATTTTCTGAGAATTATAACCTTGATCTTTATGTAACCCGATAAGGTGATGTCATGTCTAGCGCAACTGGCCGAAGGACCTATTGTCATAGTACCTTGTTTAGCAATATTAGCCATTCTTCCATGAAGAAATTGTATGGCTTATTTTATAAGTTGTTCCCGATGCATCCATTGTGTTCCCGAAGTCCGACCTTTACCTGATGGCCATGTTGATGCTACCCTGAAGCATGACTATGGTACACCGAACATCTAAAGGAACATTGGGAGCGCAATGCTAAATGTTTCTTGACTAGCTATCCAAACACCATTGTATGGCTAATATCATGAATTTCCTATCCCCTTTACCTAAATGGTTCTCTTCGTCCCCCGCCCTTAGTACCAATGTCGTTGCCAACGTAGTTGATAGACTTTCCTCTGCCATGCCTTACTATCATGACCGTGCAACATGTCGCCGCCATTCCTACTTGTAATCCACACTCATCACAGTTCCACAGGATAAAAAATTGACTCTCCTGTACATCCTTGATTCTGAAGTATCCTTTGCACTTGGCTTCTGATGTAAATCATGAGCCACCTTCCTTGAGATCTATTCTGGTATCAGATGCAATATTATTCCATGTTGCTCTGAACCCTTTTCACACTCTGGTTTAGGTATCGAACGATTGCCTACCCACTTGAAACTTCTGATGCCTACTTTTTATTTCTCTCAATGTATTTCCTAAGTTCCAACTCAAGAGATACTCATGTTTTCATTCATGGGATAACCCCTTATGATTACCCCCAGCATTCTATCATTGTCGAACTGCCCATTACCTCTTCATAAGTATGATGGAGTTCCCGAAGAAAGGATGACGACTTCATCATGATGATCCGAAGCAGAGAAAATGAAGACATCAACACAATGGATCGACCTCTTTGATAAGAGCAACCATGACCGAGAAGACTCGTTAGGATTTCGTAACTAATTCTCCCCCTAAATCTACCTATTAAATCTCGGGATGAGATTTCTTGTAGTGGAGAATACTTGTAACACCCCGAGAATCATGCTAATGGTTCCATACTAATGGTGCCATGTCATCACACTTATTTTTTTCCTTCTAAAAATCACTTTGATCCAAACCCAAGTCAAATTCAAATTTAAATTGCAAGTAAAATATTTAGATCTTCAAACATGTAAGAAAAATAGTTCATAATATTTCAAATATTCACTAACTATTTGTCATCCATAATCCAACATTTTTTTAATATTTAAAATACCCTTGACCTCATTAAAACAGTGCTAACAACACTTGTTTTGCCCATGTAAATACAAAAATAAATTAGATGAATTCGATTTAGCCGCAAACTTTTTGTGCTAGCTAATAATGTAGCCAAGTATTTTTGTGGTACATATAACATCTAACAAAAATCAAATGGTGCCCAAATTAATTGCAAAGCAGAAACTATTTAAATTACAAAAAGGAAAAAAAACACGCACTGTGCACCTAAAGCCTAGTGCTACAGTGTGAAGCCCAGCACCTACACTGTGGAAGGCCCAGCCCACATGGCTAGCCTTTTCCCCTACCTTTGGACAGGGGCACATGCAAGGGCGCCTGATACGTCTCCAACGTATCTATAATTTTTGATTGTTCCATGTTGTGATATTATCATTCTTGGATGTTTTACAATCATTTTATAGCAACTTTATATCATTTTTTGGGACTAACCTATTGACATAATGCCTAGTGCCAGTTGCTGTTTTTTTGCTTGTTTTTTACTTCACAGAAAATCAATACCAAACGGAGTCCAAACGTAGTGAAACTTTTTACAGATTTTTTCTAGACCAGAAGACACAAGTTGGGCCAAGGAAGTACCAGAGGGGGGCCTCTGAGGGGAGCACAACCCACCTGGGAGCGCATGGGGGCCCAGACGCAACCTGGTGGGTTGTGCCCACCTCGGCCGCCTCCCGCACCACCGCTCTTTGCTCTATAAATACCCCAAAAATCCAAAAATCCTAGGGGAGTCGACAAAACACAATTCCATCCGCTGCAAGTTCGAGAACCACCAGATCCAATCTAGACACCATCACGGAGGGGTTCATCATCCTCATTGCTGCCTCTCCGATGATGCATGTGTAGTTCATTGTAGACCTATGGGTCCATAGTTAGTAGCTAGATGGCTTCCTCTCTCTCTCTCTCTTTTGATTCTCAATACAATGGTCTCTTGGAGATCTATTTGATGTAACTCTTTTTGCGGTGTGTTAGTTGGGATCCGATGAACTTTGAGTTTATGATCAGATCTATTGTATCCATGAAAGTTATTTGAGTTTTGATCTCTTATATGCATGATTGCTTATATCCTCGTATTTCTTCTTCAATTCTTTGGTTTAGTTAGGCCGACTAGATCGATTTTTCTTGCCATGGGAAGAGGTGCTTTGTGATGGGTTCGATCTTACGGTGCTCAATCCCAGTGACAGAAGGGGACATGACACATATGTATCGTTGCTATTAAGGATAAAAAGATAGGGTCTATTCCTACATGAATAGATCTTGTCTACATCATGTCATTGTTCTTATTGCATTACTCCATTTTTCTATGAACTTAATACACTAGATGCATGCTACATAGCGGTCGATGTGTGCAGTAATAGTAGTAAATGCAGGCAGGAGTCGGTCTACTAATCTTGGACGTGATGCCTATATAATGATCATTGCCTGGATATCATCATAATTATTTGAAGTTCTATCAATTACCCAATAGTAATTTGTTTACCCATCGTACGCTATTTTTCTCAAGAGAAGCCACTTGTGAAATATATGGCCCCCACGTCGCTTCTTTATCATATTTGCCTTTGAAATCTATTTTTATTCGCCTTTATTTCCAGATCAATTAATCCAAAAACCCAAAAATAACTTGTTGTATTTTTTTATTATTTATTTTATCTCGCGTTCTTGTGAGATCTATTTCTCCAATCTACCACTACTTTATCTATCTTTCTACCTGGGAGGGATTGAAAACCCTCTTATATGTCAGGTTGCATGTATTTGTTATTTGTGTGCATGTACTGTTTACATAATGTTGCGTGGTTCTCCTGCTGGTTCGATAACCTTGGTCTCATCAGAGGGAAATACCTACCGTAGTTGTGCTGATATCCCTTCCTCTTTGGCGAAATACCGATGTAGTTCAAGCCGCATCAGAAGGAATTTCTGGTGCCATTGTCGGGGAGACATCATCAACATACATCAGCTTCCTAATCACAAATATCATCTCCTTGCAATTTACATTATTTGCCATTTGCCTCTCGTTTTCATCTCCCCCACTTCACAAAAATTTGTTGTTTTATTCGCCCTCTTTTTCATTCGCCGTTTTCTCGTCAGATTTGTTTTTCATGTGCAATTTTGTTTGCCACTTTTTGTCGCTATGGATAGTTCTCACTCTATTGCATACACCCCCGAGAACGAGGTTCTTAACTTCAAACAAAGGGGAGGGGAGAATTTAAAAGATGCTTGGTATAGGATTTGCAATGCTCATAATAGATCTATTCGTAAGTAATCTACCATTGTTCTTCTTCACTGTTTTTATGTGGGCATCACCACTTGGTATAGATTCGTCCTTGATATGATTACCGGAGGGAATTTCTTGATGTGTCCTTCTTTAGATGCTTTTAATGCCATGCGGAATTTAGTGGGTTCACCACCTCTTATGATTAGTGAAACAACTTTAACTCTCGAGTATGTTGTGGAAAAGCTTGATGCTATTGAAAAGAAAATGCTCACTGAAGAAAATATTGAAAAATTACATAAAAGGATGCACAGTATAGCTAATAGAATTGGGTCAATAGCGGGAGATGCTCTAAAAATACTAACAGAAAAAGAATCCACATTCAACAAAAGAATAGTGGAGAGCCCCGCAAGAACTGATAAGTTGGATGAAATTTTTAGTAATTTAAGCACAGATTTTTCTTACACTAAAACTATTGGAAAAACTCCCGTAAAAATTGGCAAGAGTACTCAAGTCACTAAAAACAAGGGTACAACTTCTAACAAAGAAGATCTTAAAATGATTAGTATTCACCCTAATTTTGTTGAAGTGATAAAAGACCCTACTTGCAAAAATGAATTCTTCAAACTTCTTCCTAGGAGTATTGTTATTGAAAATTTTTATGCCAAATCCTTAAAGAATTCTAAGTGTTTGATTGAGGAGTTGGAAACTAAAGACAACAACACTTAGATATATGCTTTATGCCTAGCTAGG
This sequence comes from Triticum urartu, assembly GCF_003073215.2. Taxonomy (NCBI): domain Eukaryota; kingdom Viridiplantae; phylum Streptophyta; class Magnoliopsida; order Poales; family Poaceae; genus Triticum; species Triticum urartu. The sequence continues at coordinate 82,649,503 of NC_053022.1, read as the reverse complement.
GGCGTAAAATGATAGCGCTTGTTGGGAGACAGCCCAATGAATAAAATTTATTTTTGTCTTTTTATCTCTGTTCTTGAGTGTTTAAACAATTATGCCTCTATTATGATTGTTTTTTTACGTTTGAATTAGTGTTTGTGCCAAGCAAAGCCTTTGGGATCATGTTGGGTGATAGTTGATTTGATCTTGTTGGAAAATAGAAACTTTTGCATCCGGTAAACCATTTTGAAAAATCACAGAAGTGACAAAAGCTTCTGACTTTTTTAAACAAGATTGATATACAAATTTCCTACATCGGACTAAGTTTTCAGAATTTTTGGAGTTACATAAGTATACGAAGTTTTTAGATTGCTACACACTGTTCTGTTTTTGACAAATTTTGTTTTCTTTGCGTTGTGTGCTTATTATGATGAACCTATGGACTCTATCGAGGCATATGAGCCATTGCAAAGTTGGAATGCAGTAGATATAATGCAAGAATAAAATATGAATGGGTTTGCAACAGTACTTAGAGTAGTGATTTGCTTTGTTACACTAACGGATCTCACAAAGGTTTTGTGTATTTTTGTGTGATTAAAGTTTTCAAGTTTTGGGTGAGATCACGATGGATGAAGGAATAAGGAGTAAGAAGAGGCTAAGCTTGGGGATGCCCCCGAGTGGCATCCCCTCTTTCTTCTAACGACCATCGGTATTTTACTTGGAGATATATTTTTATTCGTCACATATCATGAGTAATTCTTGGAGTGTATTGTATTATTATATGAGTCTTTGCTTGTTTTGCTTTTCATTTTTTGTCATCTATCCTTGTTGGACACACCTATTTGAGAGAGCCAAAATTATGCTTCGATTTGTTAGAATTGCTCTTTATGTTTCACTTAAATCTTTTTGAGCTATGGAATTGCTCTAGTGCTTCACTTATATCTTTTTTAGCACTGTGTGCTTTAGTATTTTTGAAGAAATTCTCTCATGCTTCACTTACATTATTTTGAGAGAAGAAACTTTTATGCTCATGTTCTTCACTTAGATTTGTTGAGCTATCAAAAGCAACAGATGAAATTAGTCCCAAAGTGATAGATATTCAAGAGGGATATAATAAAAACTTTCATGAAGATCATTGGTCAAAATAAACTTGATTCTTTTTAATAGTTTTGTGATATGATGATATAATATGTGAGTCATGTTGATGAGTAATTATGCTTTAGTAAGAATATTGATGTTAAGGTTTGTGATTCCCTACGCAAGCACGAAGGTCAATAGTTATGCAATGAAATTACATCCTACTTGTGGATCATTATTCGGTGTTAGTTATGCTTAATGCTCGCTTATGAGATTTTTTGTTTCTTGGTTGGATGCTTCCCAATCTTTTGCTAGCCTTCACTTGTACCGAGTGGAATTACTACTTGTGCATCCAAAATCCTTAAACCCAGTTTTTGCCATATGAGTCCACTATACCTACATATATTCGGTATTTCCGTGTCGTTATAAGCAAATTTGTATATGCCATCTCTATTCTTCAAAATAAATTTCCTTTTTGTGTGCTAGTACCTCTCATGAAACGGTAGGGGGTGGCTGATATCTTTCCATGCTAGATGTGTTATTGTCAAGATGAGTGTTTATTCACTTGTCATTGCACGAGAGTACGACAAAGGTGATAGGGATGCCTAGTCCCAAAATGAAAAATGAATTTACTTTATGTTGTCCAATAATAAATTCCTTGGAAAGTGTTGGTATGGACGGCACTCGTGGATTCAGTTAGCCGTGGAATGTGAAAGTATGGTGGAAAAAGGAATAAACTTTATTTTCTGTTTGGGAACCACCTATGATATATCTAGTGTTGGGGAACATAGCAATAATTCAAAAAAATCCTACGTGTCACCAAGATCAATCTAGGAGATACTAGCAACGAGAGAGAGGGAGTGCATCTTCATACCCTTGAAGATCGCTAAGTGGAAGCGTTACAAGAACGCGGTTGGTGGAGTCGTACACACAGCGATTCAGATCGCCGTCTATTCCGATCTAAGCGCCGAACAACGGTGCCTCCGCGTTCAACACAAGTGCATCACGGTGACGTCTCCTGCGCCTTGATCCAGCAAGGAGGAGGGAGAGGTTGGGGAAGACAACTCCAGCAGCAGCACGACGGCGTGGTGGTGGTGGAACAGCGTGGTTCTCCAGAAGGGCTTCACCAAGCACTATGAAAGACGAGGAGGTGGAGAGGTAGGGCTGCGCCGAGAGAGAGAGAGAGAGAGAGAGAGAGAGAGAGAGAGAGAGACCTTCGTATCTGGCAGCCCCAAGACCCCCACTATATATAGGAGGAGGGGAGGGGGCTGCGCCCCCTCTAGGGTTCCCACCCTAGGGGGGCGACAGCCCTAGATGGGATTGAGGCGGGCGGCCAAGGGGGAGAGAGGGGGCACGCCTAGGGTGGGCCTTAGGCCCATCTACGCCTAGGGTTTCCCCCTCTCCCCTTGTGCTGCACCTTGGGCCTTGGTGGGAGGAGCACCAGCCCACTTAGGGGCTGGTCCCTTCCCACTCTTGGCCCATGCAAGCCTCCGGGGCTGGTGGCCCCTCCCGGTGGACCCTTGGAACCCTTCCGATGGTCCCCGTACATTACCGGTGATGCCCGGAACACTTCCGGTGTCCAAATCCTCACTTTATATATGTAATTCTTTAGCTCTGGACCATTCCGGAACTCCTCGTGACGTCTGGGCTCTCATCCTGGACTCTGAACAACATTCGGTAACCACGTACATACTTTCCCTATAAACCTAGTGTCATCGAACCTTAAGTGTGTAGACCCTACGGGTTCGGGAACCATGCAGACATGGCCGAGACATCTATCCGGCCAATAACCAACAGTAGGATCTGGATACCCATGTTGGCTGCCACATGTTCCACGATGATCTTATCAGATGAACCATGATGTCGAGGATTCAATCAATCCCGTATACAATTCCCTCTGTCGGCATGTTACTTGCCCGAGATTCAATCGTCGGTATCTCTATACCTCATTCAATATCATTACTGGAAAGTCTCTTTACTCGCTCCATAATGCATGATCCCGTGGCTAACTCTTTAGTCACATTGAGCTCGTTATGATGATGCATTACCGAGTGGGCCCAGAGAAACCTCTCCGTCACACGGAGTGACAAATCTCAGTCTCGATTCGTGCCAACCCAACAGATACTTTCAGAGATACCTGTAGTGCACCTTTATAGCCACTCAATTATGTTGTGACGTTTGGTACACCCAAAGCATTCCTACGGTATCTAGGAGTTGCACAATCTCATGGTCTAAGGAAATGATACTTGACATTAGAAAAGCTTTAGCGGATGAACTACACGATCTTGTGCTACGCTTAGGATTGGGTCTTGTCCATCACATCATTCTCCTAATGATGTGATCCCGTTATCAATGACATCCAATATCCATGATCAGGAAACGATGACCATCTATTGATCAATGAGCTAGTCAACTAGAGGCTTACTAGGGACATATTACGATCTATGTATTCACACATGTATTACGATTTCCGGTTAATACAATTATAGCATGAAAAATAGACAATTATCTTGAGCATGGAAATATAATAATAACCACTTTATTATTGCCTCTAGGGCATATTTCCAACATCTAGCATGGAAAGTACTGGGAACTACTCAATCGTCTTCGTTGACAGGAAAGGCATGCCACCCAAAATGTTTTATCTCTATCTTTTTTCGCTTTGAGCTTTGGAACCTCTACAAATCCCTACTTCCCTCTGCGAAGGGCCTTTCTATTTACTTTATGCAATTTTTATTTTTATTCAAGTCTACATCTTCTCTTATAAAGCACCAACTAAGGGGCACTATGATCGTACTTGAGCATTGGGTGTAGCTAATATGCGAGTGTGTTTCATGAATGGATCAATGATTGAGCATAATAGGCTAGGGATAACTTGTTTTAGTGTTCATATTTTGAAAGACATGGTTTCTTGTTGATATGCTTGAGTATTGAAATCTTCATGTCAAAACTAAACTACTGATTTGAATCATATAGAAGTCCAAATGTCCATGCTACAAAAGAAAAGAATATGTGATAAACATGTTAGGCAACATTGCACATCAAATATTCTATTTTATCATTTACCTACTCAAGGATGAGCAGGAATTAAGCTTGGGGATGTTGATACATCTCCAACGTATCTATAATTTTTTATTCTTCCATGCTATTATATTATAATTCTTGGATGTTTTACAATCATTTTATAGCAACTTTATATCATTTTTTGGGACTAACCTATTGACATAGTGCCCAGTGCCAGTTGCTGTTTTTTGCTTGTTTTTTGCTTTGCAGAAAATATACCAAACGGAGTTCAAACACAGCAAAATGTTTTGGAGATATTTTCTGGACTAGAATACACAAGTTGGGCCAAGGAAGTACCAGAGGGGGCTCCGAGGGGAGCACAACCCACCTGGGCGCCCCTGGGCCCCGAAAATGCAAAAACCCTAGGGGAGTCGACGAAACACAATTCCAGCCGCTGCAAGTTCCAGAAATCACCAGATCCAATCTGGACAGCATCACAGAGGGGTTCATCATCCTCATTGGCGCCTCTCTGATGATGCGTGAGTAGTTCATTATAGACCTACGAGTCCGTAGTTAGTAGCTAGTGTTGGGGAATGCAGTATTTCAAAAATTTCCTACGATCACGCAAGATCTATCTAGGAGATGGATAGCAACGAGACGGGAGAGTGTGTCCACAAACCATGGTAGACCAAAAGCGGGAGCGTTTTGTAACGCGGTTGATGTAGTCGAACGTCTTCATGATCTAACCGATCCAAGTACTGAACGTACGTCACCTCCGTGTTCAGCACACGTTCAGCATGATGACGTCCGTCGAACTCTTGATCCAGTTGAGGACGAGGGAGAGTTCCATCAGCACGACGGCATGGCGACCGTGATGATGAAGTTACGGGCGCAGGGCTTCGCCTAAGCACTACGACGATATGACCGAGGTGGTAAACTATGGAGGGGGGCGCCGCACATGGCTAAGAGATGTTTGTTGTATCTTTGGGGTGCCCCCCACCTCCATATATAATGTGGGGGAGGAGGAGGTGCCAGCCAAGGGGGGAGCGCCATAGGGGGGAGTCGTACTTGGAATCCTACTCCAAGTAGGATTCGCCCCCCCTCCTTCCTTCCACCGGAGAGGGAAAAGGGGAAGCAAGAGAGAGAGGGAGAAGGAAAGAGGGGGGCCGGCTGATACGACCATTTTGCATCATATTTTCTTACTGTTATTTATAATGTCTTTATCCATAATAATGCTTTTTGGAGTAATTCTAATGCCTTTTCTCTCATAATTTGCAAGGTACACACCAAGAGGGAGAATTCCGGCAGCTGGAAATCTGGACCTGGAAAAGCTACGTCAGGCCACCTATTCTGCACAACTCTAAATGAGCTGAAACTTCACGGAGATTTTTTATGGATTATTTAAGAAATATTGGAGCCAATAAACACCAGAGGGGGGCCACTAGGTGGGCATAACCCACCTGGGCGCGCCAGGCCCCCAGGCGCGCCCTGGTGGGTTCTCGCCTCCTCGGCCCACCTCTGGTGCCCATCTTTTGGTATATAAGTCATTTTTACCTAGAAAAATACGGAGCAGGCTTTCGGGACGAAGCACTGCCGTCTTGAGGCGGAACTTGGGCAGGAAAACTTTTACCCTCCAGTAGAGCGAATATGCCGAGGGCACTTCCCTCCCGGAGGGGGAAATCATCGTCATCATCATCACGAACAACTCTCCGATCTTGGGGAGGGTAATCTCCATCAACATATTCACCAGCACCATCTCATCTCAAACCCTAGTTCATCTCTTGTATTCAATCATGTTGCTGGAACTATAGATTGTTGCTAGGGGGTGACTAGTAGTGTAAATTACATCTTGTAGTTGATTACTATATGGTTTATTTGGTGGAAGATTATAAGTTCAGATCCATTATGCAAATTAATACCCCTATGATCATGAGCATGTTCATTGTTTGTGAGTAGTTACTTTTGTTCTTGAGGTCACAGGATAAATCATGTTGCAAGTAATCATGTGAATTTGATATGTGTTCGATATTTTGATGGTATGTATGTTCTGATTCCCTTAGTGGTGTCATGTGAATGTCGACTACATGACACTTCACCATATTTGGGCCTAAGGGAATGCATTGTGGAGTAGTAAATAGATGGTGGGTTGCGAGAGTGACAGAAACTTAAACCCCAGTTTATGCACTATCGCGTAAGGGACCGATTGGATCCTAGAGTTTAATGCTATGGTTAGAATTTATTCTTAATACTTTTCTCGTAGTTGCGGATGCTTGCGGGAGGGTTAAGCATATGTAACATCCCAAATTTTCAATTTGGAACGTTATACATTAGATCATCATTGCATATCATATTTTATTTGCATTTTGGTTTGATCCTAGAAATTCTACGCAACTCAAGGACCCACGGAGAGAGTTGGGGATTTCATTATTTTCATATTCGAGTTTTTCTCGAATTTTGAAAAGAGGATCGCTTGATTTTAATTATTTTTCTCTTTGAATATTTCTTTTATAAAAATAAAAGAGAGAGGATAAAATGACTTCCACAAAATAAAGAAATATCGGATATTTAATGTTAAAATCAAATAAGATTTTTTTATTCGGAGTTTTATCGCTATCTTATTTGAATTAGAAAAAATATGCGTTTTTCAAAATTGCATTAAAGGCCCAAATAAATGTTCACCTTGTCCGGCCTATTTTTAGAGGACGGGAAAAAATTTATTTCGGGATTTTTGGAGTCCCTTTAGTACTTCTTTTCTTTCTTTTTCTACATGTCGGAATTAATTTTTTTAAAGAAACCGACTCCGGGCCGTACCCGAGCAGGACTCCGCACAGAGGGCTTTATAAGCTGCCGCTCCGAGCCGCCCCAAGGCCCAGCCGCCGCCAGCCCACCCGCACCCGACGCCCAAACCCTAACCCTAGCCGTGCCAGCCCGCCGCCGCTGCCGCCGCCGCCGCGCCACCCGCCGCCCCGCGCCGCCGCACCGGAGCCGTCACCACTGCCGCCGCCATCTCGCCGGATCCGTCGTAGGTAGCCGTCGCCGCAAAAACCGAACGGTTTTTTGAAACCCTAGATCCGGTTCGGTTTATTTTTTCGATTTAGTTATTTAGCGAATGCTCGTTTGTACATTCGTTTTAACGAACAGTTTTTACCATTTAGCCGCAGACAGCGGACGTTCGTTCGTTAGCCTATTCGTCAGTTTTTCTTTTTCTCGGATTTTCCGCGATTATTTTCGATCACGATTTCTGATCTGATTTTCGTTTTAGTTTACCTTTTCACTCGTTTATCGGAATCAGGCGATTCAAGCGCCTAGAGTTTCATCTCAAAGCCCTCTTTCTGTTTAACCACCTTAAACAAGTTTTTGCTACTGTAAAATTTGACTTTAGTCCAGATTAGAAAACAAAGCTTGTTTCTTTCGCCGTTTGAGTTTTGTTGCTTCGTCTGATTTGATTCTTTTTGCAAACCGGAGTTCTTAAGTTGAAATTTCTGGTTAGATCTCTTATTTGAGTTTTACCCGTGCCCTTGCTTGATTGTTTATTGTATGCTTGTTTGTTTGCGATAGAGTACCCGGAGTGCAAAGCGTGCTACTACGAGTCTCTAGGTTTCGCGGATCATTAGCAAGGCAAGTAACACTTTGATCATACCTCTTTACTACCCAGTTTTATTGCATTAGATCAACCCTCAAACATTGCATGAGTAGGATTGATAACATGTGGGTTGGGAACTAGTTGAGGTAGAACCTATTGACCTATTTATTATCAAACCTTTGGGAGTTACTTCTACGTTGCATATATTGCTATGCTATGCTCGTAGGCGTGGATTGGGTTTGAGTGTATTCATGACAGATGTGAGTATTAATTAATGGTTAACTTAAGGTGGCAACTTTAATACACGTCTGGGTGGATTGAGGCACCTGGGGATACCAGTGATTGCCTGTATTCTTTTTTTTAGAAATCCCGGGGTACCGTGCGATTCTCCTATGGACTGCCACCCAGGCTCAAAGGGATCATGAGATTATTCATGCTAGGAACTTCCGAGTGCAGCCACAAGCCATTATGGGCTCTGGCATAGTTGATTAAGTCGTGTGAACTCTTACAGTGGTAGACTAGCAGATGTAGGGGATGTAGGTGGTACTGTCTACCCATCGTAAGGTGCTAACGCTTCTAAAAGACTGTGTCTCGGTCATCCGTTTCTCAAACACCATGTAGTGCAAGAAATCCAACAGAGGAGATCGAGTCTTGTGGGGAAAAGTGCGCAAACCTCTGTAGAGTGTACAAACGAATCATGGTTAGCCGTGTCCCCGGTTATTGACATCTTGAGTATCTGGTTTTTGGATTATCATGTAGATCTCATCACTCTTAACTATAAAATTGGATTGGGTTATTATTATACCTTTTAATTGGGATTGAGATGGGGTTTACCAGTCTCAATGTTTAACAACCACCATGATAGTTAAATAAAGTTTATTCCTTTGTTGTAGGGAAAAATTGGCTTTTCGCAAAGCTTATTAACCATACAGCCTCCACCAGCCATATATGCATGTAGTGATAGCATTATTCTGTTCATTACTCTCTTGCATTACATTGCCAGCATATTCCATGTGCTGACCCGTTTTCGAGCTGCAACGTATCATGTTGCAGACTTTTCAGATGACGAGTAAGGAGCCTTAGGTCATGGTATTTCACTCAGTGATGTCATTGGAGTTGATGGACTCACTTTATCTTCCAAGCGTTCCGCTGTTATCGTATTAGATGGCCTTAAGCCATATTTATTGTAATAAGTTCTCTTTTGGGACATTCGTTGTAATAAGTCTGTGATTGCTACTCTGTTATAAATCCTTCAAGTACTGTGCGTGTTAGCATTACCGATCCAGGGATGACACTGATGCACAGAGATCAGACTGTTTGAGGTCTGGTCGCTACAAGATGGTATCAGAGCACGCGCTGACTATAGGACACGACCACTAAGCTAAAGCCCTAGATCACTACTCTCTTCTCTTTTCTAACTCGTCTCCATTTTCTACTCTTTAGGATGGAGGATGCAAGGATCAAGTTCACGCAACTGGATGAAGACACTCCTTTTGGACGCCACTTGAAGGAAGTCACTAGGTACCTGAACATCGGAATACCAAGCTTCATCGGGACTTACAATGCCACTTTACCAGAAGAGGAGCGCTGGATGATTCAAGTTCAAGTTCCTGGAAGGACATTTACGCAAGTGACTATGCCCATAGAGTTTTCCTTTGACGCACCAACCTGGAGTCTAGGAAAGAGTATGGCAGCCCACATCACCATGGGACGCATTGGAGATGTTTACCACAAGGATCTCAAGGATACTATCTACCAGATTTGTGGGCGCCGAGATGAGCAATGGGAGATGATCAGCACTAGGAAGGATAGATCAATTGCAGCTTTCATCCAGGAGTTAAACTAGCATATTCGCCGCCAGGAGAATCAGGTGTGCGTAGGCATGATAGACCTGAAGAAGGCAATGACAAGGATCATGGAGCTGGAGGAAGAACTCAAGGCTACTCGCGGAGATTATGAGGAGGAAATCATCGTACTAGTGGAGAAGAATGACAACCTGACAAGGAAGCTGGGAGTATTCATGGGAGACCCCGCGCCAGGAGGAGAAGACGATGAACCCAAGGAGATTCATTCTGAAGACTACATCATCATCGATGACACCAACTCGGAACCCGACGATAGCGATGATGACTATGTTGATGAAGTTGGAGCAGATATCATGGAGTCTTCGACCGATCAATTTTTCTAGTGGACCACCAAAATAGTAGTACTATTCCACCATGTATATAGTATAGTCCGAGCACTTTTATAACGATAGTTCTAGACCGATTGTATGCCTTTCTTGATTGATTGAGTGATGTGATTGTGTCATGTGCATATGGGTAGTGTTTTCTCACTAGACCTCATTCTATTCTATTCTCTTCCATCTAAACCCTCAGATGCCTCCGAGACGTGCCCGGATTTACCTTTCCACCGGAGCTCACTCAGTTGATCCAGCAGCAGAATACCTTGATGCAGTTGTTAGTTCAAAACCAAGGCAACAACAACAACAACCCACCGCCACCACCCCCAGTTGACAACTTAGCCCGTTTTCTGAGGTTGCAGCCGCCGGTGTTTTCCAGTAGCACCGAGCCAATAGTTGTAGATGATTGGCTCCGTAGGATTGGAAGGGAGTTAACCACTGCAAGATGCACAGATGCTGAGAAGGTGCGTTTTGCCGCACACCAATTGGATGGACCAGCAGCCTCAAGAATTACACTGTCACCTATAGTATAGCCACTGTTACATGGGACCAGTTCCAGCAGGCCTTTCGCACTACCCATGTATCAACATGATCTATGGCCATGAAGAAGCATGAGTTTCGCAACTTACGCCAAGGAGGACGCATAGTTGGCCAGTATGTTGATGACTTTAGTACGCTAGCACGTTATGCCCCAGATGACATCGCTACAGATGCAGCTAAGCAGGAGAAGTTCCTAGAAGTACCGAATGATGATCTGAGCATGCAGTTGATGGTGGAAACTTTCAATAACTACCAGGAGTTGGTAGATACAGCCCTCATGATTGAAGGGAAGCAGCAGCAGATTGATAACCGCAAGAGGAAGTATGGACAAGGGAAGTATAATTCTGGAGCTCAGCAGAAACCTCGTTTTACCCCGAACTCGGGAGGAATTTTCCATAACCATGGAGGCCACACTCATAATGGAGGAATTTCGCACAACCATAGTGGCTCCAAGAACGGGAATGGTAATGGAGGAAGCAGCGGACAGAACCGTTCCAACCCGGCAACACCCGCAAAGAAAGATTTAAGCCACGTTACTTGCTACAAGTGCCAGAAGACCGGACATTATGCCAATGAGTGTCCTGAAGCTAAGAATGGAAACGGAAATGGAAGCTCTGGGAAGAATCCCAACCCTTTCACCAGGGGACAAGTAAACCACGTTAATGTGGAGGAGGTTCAAGCCCAGCGAGATGCAGAAATAGGTAAGTTTTTAGTTAAATCATTTACAGCAGTCATACTTTTTGATACTGGTGCATCGCATTCATACATATCAAGGGGATTCATGGATAAGTTTAAACTGCCAACCCAAGCCCTTAGGTCACCCATGTTAGTAACCACGCCAGGAGCAGAGTATATGGCTAGCCTATGGTGTGATCGGTTACCATTGAGGATTGGCAACTACTTGTTCCCCTCATACGTAATAGTATTGGAGTCACAAGGATTTGATGTGATATTAGGCATGGATTGGTTATCGAAGTATGGAGGGAACATTGACTGCGCCAGTAAGTCGATTTTGCTCACCACCCCAGAAGGAAGAAGGATCAAGTATGTATCCCGGCATGTGCTGAATAGGACTCAAGTAAATTCCTTATCAGGAGTTGTACAGGAGGAAGTACCAGTGGTGAAGGATTTTCCAGATGTATATCCAGAAGAGTTGCCAGGCATGCCACCGGATAGAGACATTGAGTTTTTAATTGAGCTTTTGCCAGGCACAGGGACCATATCTAAGAGACCGTACAGAATGCCCGCAGAGGATTTGGAGGAAATTAAGAAGCAGATTAAGGAGTTACTGGATAAAGGATATATTCGTCCAAGTTCATCACCTTGGGTATCCCCAGTACTTCTAGTGGAGAAGAAGGATGGATCGTTAAGGATGGTTGTGGATTATCGAGGATTGAATGAAGTGACGATAAAGAACAAGTACCCACTGCCGATAATCAATGATTTGTTTGACCAACTACAAGGAGCTAAGGTGTTTTCCAAGATCGATCTGCGATCAGGGTATCACCAGCTGAAGATTCGAGAGCAGGATATACCTAATACAGCTTTTACCACGAGGTACGGGCTATATGAGTATACCGTTATGTCATTTGGCCTGACTAACGCACCTGCCTATTTTATGAACATGATGAGCAAAGTGTTTATGGAGTTTTTGGATAAGTTCGTCGTGGTGTTCATTGATGATATTCTTGTCTAATCAAAGAATGAAGAAGAACATAAAGAGCATTTGCGTTTAGTACTTGGAAAACTCAGAGAACATCAGCTATATGCCAAGTTCAGCAAGTGTGAGTTTTGGTTGAAGGAAGTTGGAATCCTTGCACATGTTATATCCGGAGAAGGAATAGTGGTAGACCCCACCAAGGTGGTCACTGTGACAAATTGGGAGTCACCCACGACAGTTGGAGAGATCCGGAGTTTTCTTGGACTCACAGGATACTATCAGAGGTTCATTGAGAATTTCTCAAAGATTGCAAAGCCTATGACGGAGTTGTTCAAGAAGTACACTAAGTTCAAATCACTACAAAAAAATACACTTCCGTGATGATACGTGTTTGTCACAGTAGGTCGCTTTTTATCATGCATGTACATCCATGACAAATTTATGACAAAATCAAGATAGTCATACATGTGCTGTCATAGAAGTGTTCCATGACATTACCAAAATTATCATCACGGAAGTGTCCACTTCCATGACAATAAATCGCGCGTCACCGAAGTGCTTTCGTCAAGGGTGACCGACACGTGGCATCCACCGTAACGGAACACCCTTAAGCTATCGGGTCGGGTTTTGGATCCGATAACCCGTTAACAGCCTCGACCAATGGGGATTTTCCACGTGTAAAATCATCATTGGCTAGAGGAAACACGTGTCGGCTCATCGTTGGGACAGATGTCATCCACTCACTGGACAGAAGGTGCCTATGATACGTCGACACATGGCACAGCCCAACGGTGGCCCATTCCTGTGAAAAGGCCGGCCCATTTGACTTGGTCAAAAGCTGGCGGGCCGGTCCATGGAAAGCCTGTTAACGGCTTGTTCGCATATAGCCCATTTACAGCCTGCTAACCCAAGGCCCGTCACGCCCTATCCGAATTAGGCCCAGTAGCGTCATCTGGGCCGTCCAATAGATTCCAGCCCGTCTTCACTTCTGCCCATGTATAGCCCATGACGTCTTTCGGCCCATATGAGGCCCTTTGTAACTCTTGGCCCATTAGCGGCCCGTGCTAAAACTGGCCCATAATGAACAGTGTATCACTTTACACCCATTAACGGCCCATGGTGAAACTGGCCCGTAATGAACAGTGTATCACTTTGTACCCATTAACGGCCCGTTATTCCGTTGGGCCGTCTCCAGCCCATGTTATCTTTCGGCCTTCTCAGAGCCCATTTCTTCTTGGGCTCATTTCCAGCATTCGTTTACTTATGACCCGTTACTGTCATTTTCTGCTTGTGGGCCAAATTCAGCCCGTGGTTACAGTCGGCCCGTTTGTGGTCCGTTAATACGTTGGGCCATTTTCATAGCGTCATCAAATACGGCCTATTAACGATGGCCCGTTATGGTCGGCCCATGAACGGACGATTCCAACTCTAGCCCGTTTACGGCCAGAATGCGGTCTGTTTGGCCCATGTTTGGCCAATCGATCATACGGCCCGTATAAGGCCCATTGATGATATGGCCCATAGAAGGCCCATTGATGATACGGCCCGTAGAAGGCCCATTGTTTCTACGGCCCGTAGAAGGCCCACTGTTTCTACGGCCCATAGAAGGCCCACTGTTTCTACGGCCCGTAGGAGGCCCAGTGTCATTACAGTAAATATTAGCCCATGGTTATTGTTGCCTAGTTTTAAAAAATAGGTTATTGCAGCAAAAAAGAACTGCACTGACTACAAGCAAACAAATAAACAAGACAACAAGGAAATAAATAAGCAAGCAACTTACACTAGGCTATCACGGCTATTACACATATTACATCCACTGGGCATCAAAGTTCGCCACCAGTGCAAATATAGGGAACACAGCAGCATATAAACGTCGCAGCAAAACAAGTCCAGAACTGAAACCACTTCAGAAGAGCTCAAGAAACAATATCCTGGATACCCATAATGCTGGCAAGATGCTTAGAAAGATTATTAAGTTTCTCTTGTTTGGCGCTTAAGTCCTCCAGCGCTTGCTGTTGCACCAGAAAGTATGCATCTGAATTCTGCAGGGACTTCCTCAGTCCTTCGGCTTAAGTCCTCCAGCGCTTGAAGTTGAGACTCAAGAAGCCGAACTGATTCAGGCAATGAGTTCGAAGAGCTGGTGCCAACAGTGGTAGCCAATAACTTGAACACTACATCAAGACAGGACTGTGGGGTTGTCTCAGTGTCTTCAATATATTTTTTATCAGCTTTCTTGGAGACCAACAGGGATGTCTCACTATCTTGAACCTTATCTGCATTACTTCCTTTACCATTGCATAACAAGGTACTCTTCTCCAATATTTTATCCGCGTTCTAAAAGAGAAACAAACAAACACATCTCAGGATTACAATGTAGTATATGAAACTCATTTTGGTAAACCAGTTCAGTAGTAAGGTGGACAGGATAACAACATGAAAAAACATATATCTATGTAGTATGGTCACTGTATGGTCTATATCATTCTAGTTTATGTTGCCAAATCAAGATAGATACAGTTCGAATCATATCTATTTAAGACAAAGCAGGATAGACAGAATATAAGTGTGGGAAACTACACAACAATAACAACACTTGTAATGTGCATGGCATGAGAACATAACTATTTATTCAATTGAAACTGAAATCAACATAGAGCAAGTTACAACAGCAAACAGCCAAACACGTTGAAGAAACAGGTTTAAAACATACCTGTTGCGCCATTGGAGTTTCAATTGCATCCTTCAAATTTGAAATTAGTTGTTATCAGTAAATACAGTCATGCAAGAGCAAAGTAGTATGAACCATAGCTATGGAACCTGACCTGAGAACAATTCTTCTTCTGCTTTAAGCGTTGACTTCGGGTTCGGAGTGGTGGTCCTCGTGATTTGGGCACTGCAGTTGCCTTACTAACTGCTCGTGTTTGGGTGCTCTATGGTGGAGACGGTGCTGTGTCAACGGGAACTGGGTGTCTATCTGCTGGGGTTGGGGTTAGAAGGGGTGTAGCTAGTTCTGTGTCCAACTGGGTAGGGGTATTATCTGCATGAGTGTGGGTTATGTGTGGTGGGGCTGGTTCTTGGGAAAGTACAACCATGGTTCTATCTGCATCAACAGGTAGCACGATCTTTTCTGAAGACCATGTTTTTACTCCCACAGATACTGCCATCACTCCCTCCAATTGAAATGGCAGATAAACAAGAAAAATAATTGAATGTACAGACATTGTAAGATAGACAGGTGCAATGGATAGTAGGGAAGAAAACAGGGCATGAAATAATTCACATTTATGTTGTCTAAGCAAAGAGAATAGCAGGACATAATTTCACATATATGATGGCTAATTAAACAGTATAGCATGACACAATTTCACATGTATGATGGCTAACTAAACAGGATAGAATGACATACTTCAAAATATGATGACTATGTAAACAGGATGACATGATATAACTATACGATGTGTCTATTAAAGTGGTTGGCATGCCATAAATCACAAACATGCCGTCGATGGAAACATGATGGCATGATATAATTCACTGATAGAATGACATAATTTAAATATGATGACAATGTAAACAGGATAAGATGATATAACTATATTATGTCTTTAGAAAATGGCTTGGCATGCCATAATTCAGATACATGCTGTCTATGTAAACATCATGGCATGACATAATCCAAAATATATGATTTATATACTAAGGAAGTGAGCAGAGGGCAATCACATATATGATGTGTCAACTAAGGAGATGGCATTCAATATTGTGTATATGATGTAAAAACTAAGCATTGCAATACAACATATGCATTATATGAGTAATATAACCCTGCCAAGTTTGAGCATACACCTCAGGGGATAATAGGACTGGTCATCTGCCTCTGAATCCTCCTATGAAGAGCTATCTGTAACCAGCAAGATATCTGCTTCAACATGTAGCATTGTCTGCTCTGAAGACCTTGTTTTCACTCCAGATTTCTCCATCACCAATTCAAATGGCTGATGCATAGGAAGAGCAGTTGAATATACAAACATTGTCGACAAAAGCAATGAGAAATACAAAAAAAGGACGGCATGATATAATTCACATATATGACGCTTGCCTAAACAGCATGGCATTGCATAATTCACATACATAATGCCTTGCAACAAGATAACATTGCATAATTCACATATATAATGTCTTGCAACAAGATGGCATTGCATAATTCACATATATGGTAATTAGACACTAAACAGGTGGCATTCACACAAAGCATGTCTAAACTAAGAAAATGACATAGCAATGCAAGATACCATACGCACGATATGAGCAACATAACCCTGCCAAGTTAGGGCATGCACCTCGGGGGGAATATGACTGTTCATCTATCTCTGAATCCTCCTCTCAGGAGCTATCGGTAACCAGCAAGACATGCGCTTCGTCAGATAGCATTGTCTGCTCTGAAGACCTTGTTTCCACTCCAGATTGTTCCATGACCGTGCCAAATGGCTGATGCACAGGAAGAGTAATTGAATGTACTAAAATTGTTGACAAATTTAACACGTAATAAAAAATGATGGCATGATATAATTCACATATAAGATGACTGGCTAACCAGGGTGCAATTGCAAAATTCACATATATGATGCCTGGATAGACAAGATGGCATTGCATGATTCACATATACGATAAAGAAACTAAACAGATGGCATTGACACAAAGCATGTCTAAACTAAGCAGATGACACCTTTAATGTATACAGTAAGCAATGCAAGGCACCATATGCATGATATTACCAACATCAGCATGCCAAGTTAGAGCGAAGACCTCATGGGGTAAATAGGAGTGGTCTTCTCCTTCTGAATCCCCCTCATAATAGTTATCTTCCTATTGACCAGATCGTAGACACCGTAGATTAACCAGATAGTAGACAAATAGTACTGATTGCTGACCCAATATGTACCCCACAACCATTTAAAAACTCAAGTTTCAGCATTAGTTTGGACCTGACTCGGAGTCTAATAGGTGAACACGACGATAATGTAGCATGTCATCATATTAAGCAACGCATAACGTAAGAAGACATGGAAGAGTGCGACCTCTCTTGCGGACCCGTGTAATCCTCAAGGTCATCTGCTCAGTTGATGATGGTAATGCAGTTTCCATGGCTGCCGGCGGCGGGGAAGAAGATCTGAGGCGGCGAAAGACAGTCTGGAGAGCGGATCCCTGCTGTGGTGAACCCTTCCGTCGTTGGAGCAGCTGAGCTGGGGTGGAACACAGCGCCGCAGGAGCAGGACAAACCACACAAGGTTTTCTTTGACACATATCTATAACAGAAGTAATTGAGTAAGGGCTTGTTTGAATTTGAGGATTCTAACAATGCAGGGATAGGAAATAGACGGGAATAGGATAGGAATGTATGTGCAAAACAAAGAATTTAAAATCACACGATTTCTGCCAATCTGGGTGTTTGATTCACAACAATTGGAAGATCACATGATGCAAAAAAGCATGGTGAGATTAAGTCAAACCACAAGAAAATGTACGGTTATAATGCTATTATGCTACTATCTCTTAGTCTTGTGCTTGATGAATAGGAATATGAAAAGGAGGAGAAGTGGAAATTAGAATTCCTACGGTTTTTCTTTCAAGGAGACACTAAAGGAACAAATCCTACAGTTTTCCTTTGCTCCATTCCTTTGCACCAAATTCATGAAAAGTAGTACCATAGGAAACTTTCCAATTCCGATGTTTTTCATTCACTTTTCCTTTCAAGCACTGGCGATTCTAGTAGGCAGGCTTGAGCAAGGAAAATCCTACACTAAAAAAATGTTTTTGTGCTACTTCTATTACTTTGGACCCAGGCCACTGCCATACTAGCTCAACTCCCAGGCCCATCGACAAATGCACAGCTCAAACGCGCAGAGATAAATAATGATGGCGTTCAAGAGAGTCCATCACGGATAGCTAAGTTGCCTGGTACCTCACTGCTTGTCATATAGTAGGATAAAATAATCGTATTTCCCGTTACTATGAGTGCTCAGTGGACAATATATATAACATGTAGAGTAAAAAAGAGATGCAACAAGTGTACAACCTCTTTGGCGAAGCCATGTCGATCTCAGCGTGATTGGGTTGGCCGGTGAGGATGCTCTGGCTGACTTGGCTGTCGGAGGAGGGGAAGAAGATCTTAGGCGTCTGGAGATGGAGCCCGAGGTACTGCTCCACTGTGATGGAGGGTTTCATCGTTGGAGTAGCTCTGGTGAGTTGTACGACGCCGAGGCTGAAGCAGGACAAGAGAGACAACTAACAACGTTAACCTGAGTGGAATTCTAATAGCATCTCCAATACCTGACGTAAAATACATAAACACAAAGTGCTAGATGTAAAAATACATCAGCCGCTCATCTCTGAACTTAACTATCGAAACTGAATTTAACTGTCGAAACTGAATTTTGCTTTCGAAACTGAATTTCGCTGTCGAAACTGAACGCACTAGCAAGGTGAGGCTACACGTCGGTCGACTGACTTTTTCATCTCTGGTCAGACGATTTTACAGCCGTTGGATATGAAATCAAGGGCCTGCGGTTCATCTTAAACCTTCACCCCCCTGAGCCGGCCAAACAGCAGGCCCCCGCCGCTCGCGGCTGGTAGTGCGTTGCCCCGCCCACCCCGAAAACACTCCCCACCGCCGATCTGCCGCCGCCCAGGCCATCCCTCTAGGCCCCCCGTGCCGAGCTTTTTCTCCAGCGATCCCCACGCCACCGCCCCGCCAACGCCCGGCCACCGCCGGTGACCACCACCCCCATCCTGAACCCTAAGATAGATAGTGGGGTACCTCTCCGGTGAGCCCCCCTCCCCGCTGCGGCTGGTTCTTCCTTCACCCCGGTGGCATCGGAGTGAAGTGTAGCTAACTCGGAGCAGCATCACAAGCAAGAGCAAGAGCGAGAGTAGAAGCGCAAGAAAGAGCAATAGCAAGAGCAGACCAGGCAGGGGACCGAGAGCAAGAGCAGAGCAGCAGCGTGAGCGAGAGCTAAAGTAGCAGCAGGTCCTACTAATGTGGACGTCGCCACCGAGGGAGCGACGCTGTGGAGGATGTGGCCGGCGACGCCGCCGTGGATGGAGCCGCACCGTGTCGGCTCGGGACCGAGCGCCGGCAGCACCGTGAGATCGAATCAAGAAGAAAATGCGGTGATTAGTGTACAACCTCTTTGATGGCACCGATTGGGCCGCAGCTTCATCCGAGGAAACGGTGATGATGATGCTCTTCCGGTGGTGCAGGTGAAGACGGCATTGTGGGAATGGAGGTGGCGGAAAGACGAGGGGAACGTCGGGGCAGCTCCTTGGAGGTGGAGGACGGTATGGCTGAACCGGCGGGACTATGAGATCGACGACGGATCGTCATCCGGTACGGTGGATGAGGGACGTCGAGGTGTTGCTGTGGACGACGTCGTCGGGGAAGAGGCTCCGGCTGGGTGGCGGACGGAGCAGGGTTTGGCGTTTTGTCGCAGGTTTTCGCGGCCTCGGTGTACGAATGGGTGGGCGGATGGGATGGCAGTGGGGAACCATGGCTTAGAGACGCGCTTGTACGAAATGTGGGGTAAGTTATGAAAGTACCCCCACCGATTTGAGGAGGTTCTTTCGGTTCAGGGGTACCACGGGCATTTCGCGTGTCGGGAT
This sequence comes from Triticum urartu, assembly GCF_003073215.2. Lineage (NCBI taxonomy): Eukaryota > Viridiplantae > Streptophyta > Magnoliopsida > Poales > Poaceae > Triticum > Triticum urartu. The sequence continues at coordinate 82,629,823 of NC_053022.1, read as the reverse complement.
TTCACAGGAGGTGGGAGTTTTCGCGCGCGTTGTAATTTCGGAATAGCAAGGCACGGGTTGATATGGAGGGAGTTGTCGGAGCACAATGAGACAAAGATATATCTTAAATATTTCGGGCTAACAAGGCGCGGGTTGAAGAGGCGGGAGTTTCCCAGCACGATAGACAGAGTCGCTAGCTTGAGTTTTCGACATAACAAGGCGCGGCTTGAAATTTCGGAAGAACAAGCTTAACATGTACCCAAAAAAGACAATTTGCACCTCAACACGCACAACACACACACAAACACCATTTAGACTAGAGTAAGGTACACGTGCATTGCACGCATGAGATTTGGCAACCAAATTATGAATAAATACCACATTATAGCATGCAAGATTTGAGTCATATATGCATGATGTAGATGTTCGTTTAATTCTTATAGTTCATTTCATTCAAAATCATCTAGTTTTTATAAGAAAGCTAATCTATTTTAAGATTCATCGAATTGTGCGTCGTAAGACATAAAGTAAAAACAAATAATGGCAAATCATGTAGAAAAAACATTTGAGCAGTTCTGATACGGAAGATTCTAGAACAAATAAGAAGTGCTTGTGTTTTGATGTTTGTGCATTATGCTTAAGTTCAACCATGGAGTCTTCTAGATTATACATGTGGCGAAATCTGGTGGAATCTAGATGATATCCAACGGCCAATAGTGCTCAAATTTGCCATCTTTGGACCATCGGATTCGCCTCATCCAACGACCATCTTTCAAAGTTAAAGTTACCCGCACACAATATAAAAAATATATAAAATATGAAATATAAAATATATATAGGGGTATAGATATAGATATGTGATGCAAAAGCCGCCCATCATCTCCAATTAGAATAGTGTGTCCATGCACGGATGCGACGTGGCCAAATGATGTCTGCCATCGGTATCTCAAATTCAAATCAGTCTGACCTTGTTCAATGTGTATACATTACAACATGCTTGTTTCCAAACCACACCGCACAGATCTCCGTTATATTCATGCATGCATGGGTTTCAAACATCAGGATCTCTTATTCAAATATTTGAATTCATCTTTAAATTGATTATGACCTCACCTATTCAGCTATTCTTTTACACCCACACAGTAGTCTTCTCTTTATAATTGTACCACCAGCCTTCTCTCATGCATGCATGCGCACACACTACCAGTCAGCATTATCCATCGCGCGCATGCAATCTTTTTCTTCAGGTCGGTCTCCCATGAAGGCACACACCAACACACATCCCCCTCTCCATCATATCGGGCATTCTTTATCTCTCATGTGTGCATGCGCAACGATCGATGTTCCTCTATGTATGTGTGTATATAGCTAGGTCTTTCGTAGTTTTCCACACAAACCGATCAATCGATATATCCAGTGAGGTCTCACCCTCTTTCCCACGTCCACATCGATCAATCTATACCTATCTATATAGGATTAACATATTTAGCTAATACACCCACATTAATTATGTATCCAACGTCCCCCTCTCATCATCCATGCCTTCCGCTTCATCTCTCAGACGCGTGCACAATGGCGAAGACAGGGGGCAGTAAGGGCCCTGCCCCCTCCCGCCTAACATCACTATATATCAAGGCTAATATGAATGTGATCATTGGACAATTGCTGCTAAAAATGGTTTAAGTTCATGAATTGACCCTACTCGTAAAGGATTAGCAATGCTTGGCCCCCTAGCTCATTTATTTTTCATGGCTCCGCCACTGCGCGCATCGGCGCACGTGTTCGCCCTCTCTCTCTAAATATCGATCTCGCACTTGTGCATTCCTTCATAGTCTCCCTCCACTCGGCCCCTCGCACCATCTTCTAGGCCCCCACCGGATTTTGCCACATGTACAATCTAGCAGACTCCATGGTTGAACTTAAGCATAATGCACAAACCTCAAAACAACAGTGGTTCTCTTTTGTTCTAGAATCTTCCGTATCATAACTGCCCAAACTTTTTTCTAGTTGAATTGCTAATATTTGTTTTTACTTTATGCTTTACAACGCACAATTCCATGAATCATAAAATAGATTAAGGGCTTCTTTGATTCAAAGGATTCTCAAAGGAATTTTGGAGGATTCTAATCATTAGGAATTTTTTCTATCTTGGTTGTTTGATTCGTAGGATTGTAAACCATAGGAATTTTTCCATATGATTCATTTGCACTAGATTTCATAGGAAACATCCCATCCACTCAAACCTCTATGAAAGAATTCCGCATTTTTTCTATGCACAATCAAACACTCATACAATCCTGTAGGATTCAAGGCGACATTCCACTATAATCCCATGTTTTTCCGATTCCCGCGTTCTTAGCTTTTTATAAAAACTAATTGATTTTGAATGAGATGAACTATAAGAATTAAACGAAGGGCTACATCAGGCATATATGACTCAGAACTTACATGCTATAGTGTGGTATTTATTCATAATTTGGTTGCAAAATCTGATGCGTGCAATGCACGTGTACCTTACTAGTACTTCGAGTATGTGCAAAACAAGTAAATTAGAATACCAATGGCACGCTACATAGTGTCTCTCTTACAGTTCATGAAGCCACGTGGCACATGTGTAGGCGTTGTCGCGACCTCCTTGCGTGGATTGATCACAGTGACCTGCTGCTGGTTCCAGAAGAATGTACTCATCCTCCCTGAGCCATACTGGCGGTACATGCACGAAGCGAAGATGTGCACGCACGCCATGCACGCACTCATTCCTCGCACGCACACGCGGGTACACGGGCGGACTCAATTTTGTACCAAGATCCACCCCATGTGATAATTTGACGCGTGTAAAGTCGTTCACTTCATTGATGGTCGATTAATACAGCGCATGTAAATTGAGTGGACGTGAGGGCGGAAGAAAGACACTATTACTCCACTGCGCGCATGCGAGTAGTTAAATCGTGGGTTGCTAGTAGTACTTCCATTGGTCTCCTTCGTATTTTGTGCCAATTTTTGACAGTAACATAATATTTACACATTTGAGCAGTGTAGTAGTACTTGAAATTTATGTTCTGCTAAACTCATCGGGAGCCGTTTCGGGCCTCAAAACCAAAGCCATCAATTAATCTTTACCTTGTTCCCATCACATTCAAAAGCCTGCTCGCACCTACAAGTAGTACGTACCAAACCTGAACGTGTTCCCACTATGCAGGTATTAGTACTAGTGCTAGTACTTAGGTTATAAAAAGGGGAACTACCTAACCGAAAATCACTCTACCTTTCCTCCTCACAAGTGCTTCTTCTTCGTCCGTCGTTGCCATGGCCGGTGAGCAGAGCTGTAGGTCGAGAACTACTCATAACAAGGGAGCGGCAACCAGGGCTGCGGAAAAAAGGGAGGGCTCGCCGCCATGCAGAGGCCTCGAAAGATCTCTCACGGGCAGGCGTTGGCTCCCAGGAGCGCCCTAGCCGCGGAGGCGAACATGCCGAGCCGGCGGAGCTGGAGTCGTTATCCCTCGACGGCATGCCCGATCAGCTCAATAAGCAGAAGGAGTTCATCCAAGGATTGATGGAGTTACTGAAGGAGAGCCTCGACGACATGCCCGCTGAGCTCAATCAGCAGGGGGAGTTGACCGCCAGCTTGCTGATGCTGCTGAAGAAGAGCATTGTCTCGGAGAAGAAGGCGACCGGTGAAATCCTGCGACTTCGGGAGGACAATGCGAAGATCTACCACGAGATCGACCTGTTGAAGGAGAAGAACGCCGGCTGGAAGAAGCTGCATGAGAATAGTAGTTCGTCGATGAAGATGCTGCAGGCCCTCGCCATGGAACAGAAGGTTCCGCATCGAGAACCCGGCTGTTGTCAAGGTACGTAATATGGCCGTGGAACACATGATGAAGGCTCGCGTCAAGAAATGACGCGTCATGGACACAATGATGAAGATGGCGGAGGAGACGCGCAAGGAGATGGAGGTCGTGGAGGCGATGAAGAAGCAGTTACGACTCCGCAGCGAATTAGATCATTTGGGGTGATAATCTTCCTTCTTCTTTTGCTCATGCGTTTCATCTTTTGCTTTGGGTGTTTCGTCGCACGTGTCACGTTCTCTGCAAGGCATGAATAGAACAATGTTTTTTTGAGGGAATGAATAGAACAATGCTAACAATGAGATGACTAGCAAATTAGATCATTTTTTATCGCCATATGGCACTGGGCTGCCGTGTTTCGTGCTCCTCCGTCGCAGTACTACTCCAGTGGAAAACTTGAGTATACCGCACGGTTCTTTGCTCCTCCTCAATCAGGTCGTCTGCGCATTTATACGAGCAATAAAATCACAAGGCCCCGCCTTCCAGCAGTAATGAGCCGTCAAATCACAAAGGCCCTCGCCTCTCGTGAAACCGACCAAGCTAGACTGCCCCGCCCTCTAGCCTTTTAAAAAATGTATACTTTTGTACAGCAGTAGTATCGATGGATTGCGCCATGGAGCAAAACTTCAAATTAAAAAAAAGGTGGTACATATAGAGAGCGCTCGTCGCCAAATTATGCATAGAGTACTATTAAAAAGGCTAGTCACAATAATGGTGTCTAGCACAACCCACCCCTCAAATAAAACTAAGAGGGTGCTTGGATACGTTTTAGTCCCATGACTAAAAGTAGTGGGACTAAAACATGCTAGCCTCACCCATGCTTGGATCCAAATACTAAAAAGGCTAAAATCAAGTTAATGAGCATTTATTATCCTCCAAACCCTCCAATCCAGAACTCGCCTGTGTTAAAGGAGAGGAGTTAAATGAGTAGAGAGAGGACTAATCCACATTTTAGTAGGGGTACCCCTGACTAAAAAAATTAAGTCTTAAGACTAGTTTTAGCCCCTCTTTAGTCAGGGCTGCAAGGCGATTAAGTTGGGTAACGCCAGGGTTTTCCCAGTCACGACGTTGTAAAACGACGGCCAGTGAATTGTAATACGACTCACTATAGGGCGAATTCTTTGACAAAATTAAGCACCCTGAAATTCTTTGACAACTAAACTGCTGGCTATATGATGTTGGCCATATATATTGTACGTATATAATGTGAAGAAACGAGTGTAAGTATTATACCAACTAAAAGATGAAATGTAAGAAACACTAGTATGTACGTACTGAAGAGTTAAAGTAACGAGAAGAAACATAACATAGTTCTGCTGGGGGCTTAGCACAACACACTACTAGGAAAAGGCCTACTAATGGCGCACCGGTTTTGCCTACTAATGGCGCACTACCGGTGCTCCATTAGTATCACGCCACTAGAATTTTTTACTAATGGCGCACCACTGGTGCGCCATTAGTATCTGGTATGCTAATGGCGCACTAGGAAGTGCGCCATTAGTATGTAACACCATGCGCCATTAGTATGCCTCCCGGGGGGCCATATGTAACCATCTGCTTTGTCATACTAATGGCGCACTCTGTCTTAATGCGCCATTAGTATCCTTTGGCATACTAATGGCGCACCTTGTGGTGATGTTTTTTTTACTTTTCTGATATTTGCACAGGTTACAAAATATATTATTTGACAGAATATAGACAGTAGCACACAGCAACAGCAGATTCATCGAATACAATAGAAGATTAGTCTCTGAATACAATTCATCATATTAGTCTCCGAATTCAAAACACCGAACAAGGATAAAACATTACAAGTCCCGAGACCGCGAGTATCGAGTTTGTCTTCACATTACAAGTCGATATCAATCATCTAAACTACCATCACATAGAAGAGAGCTGCAGTCATCACGATGAGCATCATCGCGATCAAACTGGTCTTCATCCGGTTCCTCCAACGCTCCCTCCTCTCTCCCTCTAGATAGTGGGCGTATCTAGATTCGGCCTCCGCCCTAGTGGTGTACCCTTTGTAACTGTTACCGCTGAAACAGTGAACCTGTCTCCGACACTCCTCCCAGTCGTCGTAGACTCTGGGAACCTTACCCTTGTACACGACATACGGCGGCATCTCTATGCACAAGCCAAACAATAGACAATACATACATAAGCAATATATAAGTATGCAACAAAAGGATCAGAAGAGAAAAGAAAGACATTAATAGCATGATTCATGGTCCTACTAATAAATAGCATCGATTACATCTAAGTTGAACGACTGTCCAAACCAAAGAGACATACAATTCATTAAAGTTTAATTACAACATGAGCCAATCAATGATTCAGAACTACACATCACTACTTTTGACTCGACTCATGGACAGGAGCATGGATGAAGCCGCCGTCTGTCGTGATGGTCATGAAATCGCGGGCGTTGTCAGCCTGCATTTGTAGCATCCCGTCTATCTCAATGTTGGACCGTTGATATCTGAGGAAGAACTGCCCCGAGGTATGAAGGACATCTTGATGGATGATGTCCGCAAACTCCGACTGGATGCGAAAGAATTCTTGTCTGATGTCCGCGTCCTGCATTGCCGACAAGCTCGCGGCCCAATCTTTGAGATTATTTGGTAGCAGAAGGTGATGATGGTCCCTTATGATCGCCCACATGTGATGGAGGGCGTAGTAGGCATCCTTCTGACCACCAGGCGGCTGCTTGACGCAGCAGAATGTCGTATTGTGGGCAAACACGTGCTTGCCGTACTTACGAACTGCCCTGATGAAGGTGCCTCCAGATTTGGCGTAGCCAGGGAGAACATCATCAAGAACTTTCTTGATATTTGTGTAGTCTATCTTGGAGTTATGGTTCGGGTGGAAATACGTGGCCATGGAATATTTCAGGCTTAGGAGGATGAGTGTGCAATGTGTGTCACTGCACAGAACACGGAATGTTAGAAAAAAAAGAACGATCGAAATCTAAGAAATCATATGTTACGGGGCGGTTAAGGGATGACTTACTCGGGAAAGTAAGGCACAAGGAAGTTATCCTTATCTGGGTTTGCCAGAATGACGTCTTCGAGGTGTGAACTCGTGACTTGGCGGTCCCCAGCGCTGCTCAAGAGCTTGGCACGCATGTAGAAGGGGTCGACGATCACGATGTCCGGGGTCTTGTCTCTAATGATCCGCATCTCCATACTCAGCGAAAACAGCCGAACGAAGGTGTAGTGCAATGGATGAAGGTTGAACATAGCAAAGATGTCATCAAACCACAGGACAATCGTACCCCCGATGGTGCCATCCACAAAGCCCTTGCCCTCTGGTACCTTGGCCATGAAAACCGGGTATGCCACATCATTCTCTCTGAGACGTCGCTTCTCCAAAGAAAGAAAACTGTCGTGCAGACTCCGCATAGCACCGGTTGCAGCATTGTGCATATCTGTCGGTAGCATCGCCCTACCCGCCACATGCACCCTCCTCGAGATATCCTTAGGGGAAGGTGGCCCGTCCTGAGCACGGATCGTACTCGGTGCCGGCTGGCTCGCACCGGCGGCCTTTTTAGTCAGCCGTTTCCGGCCCTTCTTCTTGATCTGCTGTAATGGGACCGAGTTCTGCTCATAGACCGCCTTCTTGAGCGTGTTGGGGCTGATAATATTTGGCACCTCCGCTATCTAAGGCTCGGTGAAGGCGGCAGCTGGAGGCGTCTCCTGAGAACTGAATGCCAGACGACGCCTGCTGCAATTGGGTTTCTCCGCCATACCGGCTAGATCGCGGTCGTCTTGTTTGGGTTCTTGAGAAGGAGGCCCGCAGAACTCGTCATCGTACCCATGTTCGGCAAAGTACTTATCGATGTTGGTAAATGTACCATCGTCGTTGTCGTCGTTGTCCGGATCCTGTGCCATATGCATGTCCGGATCCTGTGCCATAGGGATGTCCGGTAGCGTTGCGGCGTTCTTGCCATGGCTTGGCACCAGCACGACTGGCGGTCTTGTCTGTGGGGTGGTGTCCCCTGCCCCCAAACGAATCTGGCTCTTCTGCCAAAGCAGGGACCGGCTTACGCAGGCGCTGAGGGTCATCTCATCTTCTTCGTCGGCCCCAGCGGGTCGAATCGGAGGTAACAGCTCATCGCAGCCTGGCAGCACCCGAACAACTTCAACCCTATACATTGAGGGTGGCATCGGATTACCGTGGAACACGGGGTTTCCCGGTTGAACGATTCTGCCCTTGGCGACATCGACCAACTCACCGCCCACGAAGTGCAGGAGAGTGCAAGGAACGTTGGCGGCGCCCTGCGAAAACATGTAGGGCGTCAGGGATGCCCAGTCAAAGGCAAGGAGATGAAGTCCTCGGCCGAGAGGCTTAGTTACCATGATGCCGTCGAGCTCGGCTAATGTTGAGGCACCGCCAACGGCGGGCGTGCAACTGACGGAGGGGCCGCTTGCTGGCGAGGTGTCGGCCGGCATACACCTGGGTGCATTAAGCTCCAATGCCGGCGTCGGAGACACCAATACCGCCGCCAACGTAGACACCAATACCGCCGCCGCCGGAGACACCAATGGCGCCGCCTGCGCGTTGTGTGAGTTGTGGCCGTGAAGCTGGGAATCGGGGGCGGCCCCTGTTGGCCACCCGCAATCCACGTCGTTATCCCATGAATCAAGGTAGGCATAATGCCGGTAAGCATCGATCCCTGTTGTTGTTGCACTTGCTCTTGGACCATCTCCGGAATCCAAAAAGTGCCCGTGAATTCAAAAAGTGCCCGTGAAATTTAAAAATATTCATGATATCAAAAAGTGCCCATGAAATACAATCGAGAAATGAAGACTACGATTTAAATACAATCGATCTTAGCTAGCTATCTGTTCACAATCTTCTTGCCCTTCTTTTTTGCAAATGGAGTTCTTCTATGGAACGGACGTCCTTTAGGTAGGGTGGTCCTGCTTCTTCTTGTGGTGTGTGCTGCTACTTCATCGTCGTCGTCATGTTCGATCTTCGGGTCGCCGTACTTATCGAAGTCTTGCTCATTGGCTACTCCATCCATTCCGATGATCTTCATTTTGCCTCTCCTCACAACAACACGACTGGGCTTTGACGGGTCGGTAATGAAGAAGCATTGGTCAACTTGGGAAGCCAGTACCCGTGGCTCATTTTTCGCGGTTCTGTCTGCGCCCGCGGTCTTGGATTTGGCTTCGGGTATAACCATGGTGGTGAAATACCGGTCTTCTTTTAGGACGCTCTTGGCCCATCTGACACGGAACATCGGGACCTTCTCTCCAGCGTAGCTCAGCTCCCAGATCTCCTCTATCCTTCCGTAGTATCTGTCCTTGTCATTACCGGTGTAGGATTCCATCGTTACCCCGGAGTTCTGTTAACCATCGCTCTTCATGTCCTTGTTCTCGGTGTAGAATGTGTAGCCGTTGATATCGTACGCCTCATAGGTCATCAGGTTATGCTTGGCGCCCTGTGACAAGGCGAATATGAGTTGTTCTTCCACGGAAGAATCCTCGTGTAAAGGGTACGACAGAAGCTTCTGCTTGAACCAACGTGTGAAACATGAGTTGTGCTCTTTGATTATATCTCCGTCCGTCCTCTGTTGGCCTCGGTCATTGTACATCTTCTCAATAAAGGTTTTGTGCTCTACCACCCAAGGATCGACCATGTCTATGTGTTGTAGTGCGACTAGGTTTGCTCTTTCAAAGTCGGCGAGTCGACCCTCGAAGTCGACATGCATTTCGCGGCGACCCTCACGGTGACCCCATCCAGCGAGCCTGCCGAGGTGCCTGTTGACGGGCAGACCAACGGGGTTCTCGATGCCTAGATAATTCGTGTAGTAGGAGATGCACTCTTCGGTCAGGAAGCCCCTGGCTATACTTCCCTCTGGACGTGACATGTTGCGAATGTATCCTTTGATGACACCATTCATCCTTTCGAACGGCATCATGCTGTGCAGGAACGTCGGCCCGAGTTGGATGATATCCTCCACGATATGGACCAGCAGATGCACCATAACATCGAAGAATGCGGGCGGGAAGTACATCTCAAGCTCGCATAGTATCACCATGATCTCTTCCTGTAGCCTTCTGGTTGCCTCACGCCAATCGACTTCCGAGAGATGACGTCGAAAAAGTTGCATAGGCCAAATAGCGTTTCACGGACGTGCGCGTCCATGATCCCATGGATTGCAATTGGAAGTATCTGCGTCATCAGCACGTGACAGTCGTGAGACTTCATCCCGCTGAACTTCTGCTTCGCTGGGTCTAGGTATCTGCTTATCTTCCCCGCGTAACCGTAAGGAAGTTTTACTCCTACGAGGCAGGTGAAAAACTGCTCGATCTCCTCCTGACTTAGAGTGAAGCACGCGGGAGGGTAGTCACTTCCGGTCTTCTTGGCCTTTTTGCCTTTGCGACGAGTTTCCGTGTCCTGCTTCGCCTCATCATCATCATCATCATCATCATCATCATCATTGGCGTGATGCTCCTGCCTGATGCCCATTGATTTCAAGTCTGCCCTTGCTTTCGGCCCATCTTTGGTCCTCTCTAGCATGTTGAGCAGGGTACCAAGCAGACTCTCGCACACGTTCTTCGTGATATGCATGGCATCAAGGCTATGAGGCACACGGTGGATCCTCCAGTATGGCAAGTCCCATAAAACAGACCTTGTTTTCCATACCTTCAGCAGCGGCTCTGGCGCCTTTCGCTTCTTTCCCGGCTCTGGCGCCCTTTGCTTCTTTCCCGGCAGTGGGAAATCTTTCCAATTTTTCAACAGCTCGTCTATTTCCTCGCCGCTCCTCGTACGCGGGCGTTTTCGGGGTTCAGTTTCACCATCGAACAGATCCTTGCGTTTCCTCCACGGGTCATCATCGCGAAGCCACCTTCGATGTCCCATGAACACGGTTTTCGAAGACCCGGGATCTCTATCTAGCTGGCGATACGTTGTGTCGTCCATGCACCTTACGCATCCATAAAATCTGTGCACTACCTGCCCCGCGAGATATCCGTAACCGAGATAGTCGTGCACCGTCGTGAGCAGTGCGGCTCTCATAGGGAAATATTCTTTCTCTGCGGTGTCCCACGTATTGGCTGGCGTTTTCCACAGCATGTCTAGCTCCTCTTTCAGCAGCCCCAGATACAGATTGATGTCGTTCCCTGGTCGTTTCGGCCCTTCAATTAGCATACTCATGTGAATGTACTTCCTCTTCATGCACAACCAGGGGGAAGGTTGTACATCCACACAAACACAGGCCAGGTGCTATGTGTGCTTCTCTGGCAGCCAAACGGATTGACTCCATCGGTGCTCGCGCCAAGCACGATGTTCCTTGGATCCTTCCCAAATTCTGGGTATTCGAAGTTCAACGCTTGCCACTGGCTCGCATCCTTAGGGTGACTCAGCATCTTGTCTTTTTTATTTATCTCCGGATCATTTCCGTCATCTTCCCGCTTCTTCTCCTCCCTATCCGCGTGCCAACGCAGGAGCTTTGCTACCTTAGGGTCCGTGAAATACCGCTGCAGACAAGGAGTGATCGGAAAGTACCACACCAATTTTCGAGGAGCTTTCTTCCTCTTCTTGTATCGAGTGACGCCGCACACCGGTCATATGGTAGACTCCGCGTGCTCGTCCCGATAAATGATGCAATTATTCATGCACACATGGTATTTCACGTGCGGTAAATCCAGAGGACACATGATTTTCTTCGCCTCCTCGAAACTGGTCAGGCACTTGTTCCCCTTGGGAAGACGTTCGTGCCAGAATGACATGTTCTCGTCGAAGCATGCGTCAGTCATTTTGTGTTTTACCTTCATCTCTAGAGCCATGAGCGTTACTTTCAGGCGGGTATCCTCGGGCCTGCATCCTTCATACAATGGAGTAACCGCGTCTATCTCTAGTTGATCCAGCTTGGCTTTCTCTCGGGCGGCAGCTCTTGCGTTATCCGTCTGCTTGAGAAGCAGCTCTTGAATATGAGGGTCCTGCACCCAGCCTCCATCGTCGTCTGCTCCGGCATCTTCATCTTCATGATCATGCCCTTCGTCTTGATCTTCCTCATCATCATGTATGACATCTTCTACATGATGACTGTGTACAGCATCACCGTCGTGATCATGTCCTGGAGATTCTTCGTCTTCTCGCCCGCCCTCGCCGCGGTGGTACTTGTCTTGTTGCCCTTCCTCATTTCTTGCCCGACCCCCATGGACGACTTCATAGTCATCTTCATCACCTTGCCACCGATAGCCATCCATGAAACCACGCAAGAGCAAGTGGTCCCGCACCTGCCCGGAATCCGGGTCCGCAATAAGGCTCTTCAGCTTGCATCTTCGACACGGACATCTTATCTCCGTCTCGTTCTTTTGAAGCATCTCGGCCTTCGCGGAGCTCAAAAACCTATTCACGATGCCTTCGGTCATCGTGCGGACCATGGTCGCCTGCGGGGTAGAGCTAAACGATATTTTAGAACCAAGAAAAAATTTGGCATGACCTTCCCTAAAAATAGGACCAAAAAGAATGCATAGTGCTAAAATTCTCACCAAAACGGAAATGAATCAACATTCCGGCAAAATATTGGCAACTATCGCATTTCCAATACCGGTACCTGCAAACACAAACATATATGCAACACCAGAAACACATGCAACACCACAAACATACATAGATCTAGCTAGGCCACAAAAAGTGCATGTGCACGTTGTTGGAGCGAGCTAGGTAGAAAAAAAGTAGATCTACATCATGAAGATAGCTTTCCCTTACTTACCTGCCAAAAAAAGGTAATTTCACCACTTAATTTTGATGAATATATGGTGGAAATGAGGTGAGGAGGAGGAGGCAGCCGAAAGCTTGGAGAAGGAGGTGGAGGGAATGAAGTGGGGAAAGTGAGTGGGTAGATGTGGCTGTCTAAAATATCTTGTTGGGGTCCCAGGTTACTAATGGCGCACCACCTGCAAATGCGCCATTAGTAACCCTGGTTACTAATGGCGCACCTGCAGGTGGTGCTCCATTAGTAATTTTGCAGAAAAGTAAAATATATATATATATATATATATATACTAATGGCGCTCTTTTATAGGGTGCGCCATTAGTAGTTTAAACTAGTAATGGCGCATTGTGAGGCGGTGCGCCATTAGTTGTTTTGCAAAAAAAAAGAATAAAAAAAATTCAGTACTGGCGCACTCCCTGTCTGGTGCGCCATTAATAGTTAGAACTAGTAATGGCGCACTTCGGTAGGATGTGCCATTAGTATGTATGTAAAAATGAAAAAAAAATTATCACTAGTAGCGCACCTATTTCCTGGTGCACCATTAGTGTCTTCCACACTAATGGCGCGTCACCAACTGGTGCGCCATTAGTATATAGTAGTGGAGCACTACTTCCCTGGTGCGCCATTAGTGTCAATCCTATCTATAGCCCTTTTCCTAGTAGTGCCACACCCCTCAAATTAAATTAAGCACACCTAAAATTAAACTTTGCAACTATTCCGGTAGACACTGCATTAGAACCACCATGAGCAACGACACTGCCACCTTACTCGGAGTCCTCGTACACGTCCTCGACTTCGTCCTTGTCCCTCTTCCTCTTGGCCAATACTTCTTTGCTTGAACCGCACGCTTGGCTGTTGCTCTTCATCCAACCCTTGTAGATATTGAAGCAAAGGTAGCCATCCATTGCAGCGTAGTGGATGTGGTCTATATATAGTACATTCCGCTGCCATGCATGAAGATGAAACGTGTATGGAGGTTTCTCCAGTTTACCGTACGAAGGATGGACCATGGCTCCTACCAGGGTCAGCATTGAAGACTGACGAGCGGACACCAGCCGATTCTTCTAGAGGTCGAAGGTGTTGCCTACAACGAGGCTTATCCGATGCAGGACTTCTTTGTCATTACCAAAGTCTACAGTAACAAATTTGACTAGGTTGCTCTCGAGGAAGTCCTTAAAATCCTGGCACTCAACGTTGGCATGGCATATGTGGTAGACCAAGCATAAGTCATGCACGCAAACCTGGATCATGGCGGGCTTCTTCCTCTCTTCGTCCTTTAGATCCTTCTCTCGTCCCAGGACTGTGGTGTACTCAACATCTAGCCCAGCGACCCACTCATCATATGAGTCTTCGAACATGCGTCTGAAGCGAGAAAGGCATCCTTTCACCGTCGCGGAAGAATGGGTGTAGATGACATTGAACTCATCGCCGGTGATGGTTCTAACCGTGTACTCACCGCCGATCGTGGAGATTTCGGACGCCGTGGATTTGGGAGGAGGGTTAGGATTAGTGGAACTGTCATAATGTGAATGGATGGGACGACTAGGAGAGAACCACCGTAGTATTGAAGGACGTGCGGGGACGAGTAGGAGCGAATTGCCAGCGTGCGAACGGCAGGGTAGTCGCTTTCCATTCTCCCATGATACGGGCTTCCGAGAGCCCTTAGATCTGAGATCAAACGGTTGCATGGCGTGATTCTAGACCTATGGGTGAATATCCTATCCTGGAGGGTTATTCTACAAATTTTCACCAACTTAGCATGTGACCGTTTGATCTCAGATCCAAGGGCTGCCAGCAGCCCCTATCATGGTCACGCCTACCATGACCATCGCGTTGCTCGCGCGGTCGCGCCCTTGGAGATTTAACACGGTGCGTTAGGCTATCTAATGTTGGCATGTCATACATAGTCATCACTTAGTCACTCATACTACAACAAGGTTGGCTATAAGTGTATTTTTTTACTCCTCTCTATCTCTTTCTTCATACTCAAGGAAGAAACGGTGCTAAGCGCGTGTATTTATTGCATTTGCGAAGGAGTGACCTCTTCCAATGAAATGGTGTTGCTAAGTTTGCTTCATTTAATTAGCTATAGACTCAAAATTATCTTTTCACCTAGGTACACGCGCTTAGCACCGTTTCTTCCTTGGGTCACCAAACTTGTCTCTCTCTTCTTGATTAACTTGCCACATCAGACTTTATGCTTATGTGGCAACCTTAAGCACCTGTAGGAGCAAGTAAAAGTAAGTACAATAGTGCGCTTTACATGGAATTTTTGCATATGTGGAGGAAAGAGAGGCAAGGAAAAAGTGGAGAAGTGGGCTCTCATGCAAGAGCCAGCCTCTACTACATGGTGGAGCATTGGGAGAGGCACCTGTATGGAGGTGGTCAGGAATCTGGGAGACTCACGCCGGTCGTAGCGCCGTAGTTAAAATGATAATGGCAAGTCAAATCACAGGGCCCCACCTGTCCAGCAGTAACTCACTGTCAAATCACACAGCCCTACGTTTGCAGCAGCCTACTCCCTCGTCTTCTTGCATCTCTGTCGAACCGACTAGGCGGAACTGCCCCGCCGCCTACCGCGCAGGAAAAGTCCCACCCTCGACTTTTAAATAGTACACAGTATACTAATTTTGTATCCATTGATTGTGCCCGCGCCATGGAGCAAAGCGTCTAGAAAACGGAGGAGAGACGGTGGTCTTGCATAGAGAAGAGGGAGAGGCGAGACGGTGGTTTTGGAATGGAGATGATGGAGAGGAGAGGAGGTGGTTTTGCAATGGAGAAGAGGGAGAGGAGCGTGCGGCAGCGACTTAGGATTGGACGAGAGGGCCGGCGCGCTCTGACTGGATCAAAATCAAAATCAATTGGGTCACATGCATTCACATTTTGCTTGTCAAATACAGTACATGGTCAAACTTTGACCCAAAATACGCAAAACAACAAAAAAATACTTCCAAGACCAGCGCCGCTGAGGGAGTCCTGGATTAGGGGGTCTCCGGACAGCCGGACTATCTCCATTGGCCGGACTATTAGACTATGAAGATACAAGATTGAAGACTTCGTCTCCTGTCCGGATGGGACTCTACTTGGCATGGAAGGCAAGCTAGGCAATACGGATATGAATATCTCCTCCTTTGTAACCGACCTTGTGTAACCCTAACCCTCTCCGGTGTCTATATAAATCGAAGGGTTTTAGTCCGTAGGACAACAACCATAACATACAATCATACCATAGGCTAGCTTCTAGGGTTTAGCCTCTTTGATCTCATGGTAGATCTACTCTTGTACTACCCATATCATCAATATTAATCAAGTAGGATGTAGGGTTTTACCTCCATCTAGAGGGCCCGAACCTGGGTAAAACATTGTGTCCTCTGCCTCCTGTTACCATCCGGCCTAGACGCACAGTTCGGGACCCCCTACCCGAGATCCGCCGGTTTTGACACCGACATTGGTGCTTTCATTGAGATTTCCGTTGTGCCATCGCCACCAGGAAGGATGTCTCATCCCGTCTTTAAAGACGACACTATTGGTGGGGGAGCTTTGGCTATCGGCCAAACTCTCCGGCTAGGTGGTTTTCTTATGACCGCCTGTTCGGCCGCTGCGCCGACGATGATGACTTCTCGGAACTCGCCGAGCAGTTAGATCCAATGGAGCTCTCTTCCCTGAACGAGCTCTTGGATCGCATCGCCGCCCTGGGAGTCGCTACAGACTACGATCAGATTGGGCCTAAACCCGATCTGAGAGAGATCAACTCTCCCCAGGTCACCCATCACATTGCAGTGGTGGAGGAACAATGTGTCAACCCTTCATCTATCTTAAGGACTAAATATGTTCGGATTCCCGATCCTTCCAAGCCGGATACCCGCGGAGGGGAGGACGTCACTCAAGGCCTGAACCTAGAATCAGGCAGCGGGCTAGATTTATCGGAAAACATCCAAGAATCCAAACTTCCGAGTTCGGAAACTCCTTGGCCCCTGAGTCTCAAATTGGGTGAGGATTCGGATTCAATTCCACCCACCCACCCAAACATACGCGATCTATCCCAAATTAGGCAAGAGCCCGAGGAAACAGTACACCATTACTGGGCCAGATTCCTCCTGGTCATGAACAGGATAAAGGACTGCCGCGAGGAAGACGCAATTTCATTCTTCTGCAATAATTTCACAGACAAGGGAATCCTCAACGCCATAAGTCATCGCGAAATTACACGCTTTGCCGACTTGGTGTCCATAGTACGAAAGTATTGTGCGATGGAAAGCGCCTGGAAAACCGAAATAAAATTTTGGGATAATCCGGCCCTGAATACAAACCCAGTCCGAAATAAAAGCAAAAGCCCTCTACGGGGCAAGGAATGTACTGGAGGGATGGCTCAACGGACCCTGCAAAATTCATAGTACAGCGGATGCAATACCAACGCACAGCCTTAGAGCATGTTGGATACTCCGGCAGGTGGCCAAAAGTGGTGAGGATCTACTCCTCCCAAAGGCAACAGAGCATCATCCCGTGGACAACAATGCAGTGTTAACAGTCTTTGAGACCTTCGCGTCAAATAATAGACGCAAGCGAACACTCCGCAGCATGGCCGAAATCTGCCAGATAGCAGAAATAAATCCTTGGAGTGACACGGCTATTACCTTCAATGCCAATGACGAACCTAAATTCCGAACAGCCCGAGCACCAGCCGCACTGGTCCTCAGTCCAATCGTGGACAGCTTTTGACTCACCAAGGTACTCATGGACGGCGGCAGCGGATTAAACCTCATCTATGAGGAAACCCTTCAAAAGATGGAAATAGACTGGAGCCGCATTGAGAAAAGTAGCACAACCTTTAGAGGAATCATCCCCAGTCGGGAAGCACGATGTGCTGGAAAAATCACACTAGACGTGGTATTCGGCACGCCGGATAATTACAGGTCTGAAGAAATTACATTCCAAGTGGCCCCGTTCAGTAGGGGATACCATGCTCTATTAGGGCGGGAGGGGTTTACAATCTTCCAAGCCATACCCCATTACGGGTACATGAAGCTCAAAATGCCCGAGCCCAACGGAATCATCACTCTTGCTAGTGATCCGGACATAGCACTCCGCGCCGAAAATAAGACAGCTGCATTGGCCCTTGAGGCACTATCCGAAGCCCTAGCGGCCGAGGAACTAACTGCGCTGCGCACCATGGTGAAAAGGGACGACGTGATACCCGATAAAAGATCCAAGTCCACCTCCTTTAAACCGGCGGACGAAATAGTCAAATTCCAAGTCCATCCAGCGGACCCTACAAAAATAGCTTCCATCGGGGCACAATTAAACCCTGATGTCGACGCCGCACTGCGAGAGTTTCTACGCGAGAACTGGGACATTTTTGCCTGGCACCCTTCAGACATGCCAGGAATCCCACGCAGGCTGGCTGAGCACAGCCTAAATATCCTAAAAGGATTTAAGCCAGTCAAGCAGGCTCTTCGACGTTTCTCTGAACCTAAGAGACAAGCCATGGGAGAGGAACTAGCCAAGCTATTGGAGGCCGGATTCATCAGAGACATAAAACATCCGGACTGGCTAGCAAACCTGGTGATGGTACCAAAGAAGGACAAATCCTGGCGCTTGTGCGTCGATTTTAAGGACCTTAACAAGGCCTGCACAAAGGATCCCTTCCCCCTCCCCCGCATCGATCAAATCATCGATGCTACCGCAGGACACGATTCATTGTGTTTCCACGACGCATACTCCGGCTACCATCAAATTAAAATGGCAGAGCTAGACCAAGCCGCAACGGCATTCATCACACCATACTGCCCATTTTGCTTCAACACAATGCCCTTCAGGCTCAAAAATGCCAGCGCAACATATCAGCGCATGATTCAGACATGTCTGGCAAACCAGTGGAGGCATACGTGGATGACGTGGTCGTTAAAACCAAGCATGTCGAAACTCTAGTAGACGACTTGAGGCTCACATTCGACAACCTCCGAACATATGACATCAAGCTCAATCCGAAAAAATGCGTTTTCGACGTACCAGCCGGAAAGCACCTGGGATTCATTGTCTCCAGTAGAGGTATTGAAGCTAATCCAGCCAAAATCCGAGCGTTGTCACAGTTGGCTATCCCAACAGACCTCAAACAAATACAAAAATTGACTGGATGTGTGGCGGCTCTAAGCCGCTTTATCTCCCGCTTGGGAGAAAAGGCATTACCCCTTTATCACCTCCTCTGGCGCATCGAACACTTCGAGTGGACGGACGCCGCCACGGCGGGACTCAACGAAATAAAAGCCATATTGGCAACAAACCTAGTCCTGGCCGCGCCAAACATTGGTGAACCAATGCTATTATACATTGTGGCAACTCATCAAGTAGTAACCACAGTGCTCGTCGTCGAGCGAGAAGTGGACGGACACAAATTCCCCCTTGAAAAGCCAGTTTACTATGTGTCCATTGTCCTTACTCCATGCAAATCACGGTACCCGCATTATCAAAAGATAGCGTACGCGGTATTTATGGCATCCCGGAAGCTACGACAGAGTGTTCGATAACTGTAGCCTCGTAAGTACCACTTAACGATATTATAAACAACCGTGACGCGACGGGCCAAATTGCCAAATGGGCCATTGAGCTCCTCCCGTTCGACATAACTTACAAGCCACGGGGAGCTATTAAGTCACAAGTTTTGGCTGACTTCGTCGCTGAGTGGACGGAAGCCGAACTCCGTAAAGAGTACGACACATATTCAAACTGGATCATGCACTTCGACGGCTCCAAAATGTTGGCTGGTCTAGGGGCTGGCGTCGTTTTGACGTCCCCAACAGGAGACACCGTTCAATACGTACTATAGATAATGTATACGGACTCCGACAACACCGCCTAGAGGTGTGCGGGGATTCGAACCTTGCGATATCCCAAATAAATGGAGACTTTGATGCCAAGGATCCGAAAATGGCAGCTTATCGCAATGCCGTCCTAAAAATGTCAGCTCGGTTCGAGGGGCTCGAATTTCACCATGTGGCTCGGGAAAACAATCAGGCGGCGGATATCCTCGCCCGCATCGGCGCAAAATGCGACGCGGTCCCTCCCAACATATTTCTAGAAAGGCTTTTTAAGACATTCGTAGCATGGGAAGGGGACACCGGTAACAACAGTCCGGACCCGGCCAAAATACCCGATACCGAACTCTTTGACACAATCGGAGGCTCCGCCACAGAAATAACACAATCAGCCCACGAAATAATGGCCATTATTGCTCCGTGGACAGAACCATTCCTGGCCTACCTAACTAGACAGGAACTTTCGGAGGACCAAAATGAGGCACACTGCATAGTGCGGCGATCCAAGGCCTACAGGGTCCATGAGGGAGAATTGTACAAAAAAAGCGCTACCGGAGTCCTTCAAAGGTGCATCTCCGAAGAGGAAGGGTGGAACCTTTTGGCAGAAATTCACGCCGGACTTGGCGGTCATCATGCCGCAGCCCGGGCTCTTGTAAGCAAGGCCATTCGTATAGGATTCTATTGGCCAACGGCCCGGGCAAATGCACAGGACTTGGTCCAACGTTGCGCCGGTTGCCAGCTCTTTGCAAATCAAAGCCATATGCCACCCACCGCCCTCCAAACAATCCCCATTACATGGCCCTTCGCGGTCTGGGGGCTTGACATGGTTGGACCCCTTAAAGGGGGAACCCACAAGAAACAAATACTTATTGGTCATTGTGGATAAATTCACCAAATGGATAGAGGCTAAACCGGTTAAAACAGCCGAATCCGGACCAGTGACAGATTTCATATCCGGGGTTGTAAACCGTTACGGCGTCCCCCACAGCATCATGACTGATAACGGCACGAACTTCATGGCCGACGAGGTAAAACTCTGCTGCAGCAAAATGGCATCAAGCTCGACTATGCCTCAGTCTATCACCCACAAACCAATGGTCAAGTCGAACAAGAAAATGGTCTTATAATGAGCGGCATTAAACCCAGATTAGTGCGCTCCTTAACGGAGTCTGACACGCACTGGGTAGAGGAGCTCGACTCCATACTCTGGGGGCTGCGGACCACGCTGAATCGTAGTACCGAATATACACCGTTTTTATGGTGTACTGCGCAAAGGCAGTCCTGCCCTATGACATAATTCATGACTCACCTCGAGTGCGCATGTACGAAGAAAGAGAAGCCGAGCTCGATCGGCAGGACAGTCTAGACACCTTGGAGGAAGAGCGCGACGTAGCCAAAGCCCGTTCCGCATTTTACCAACAACAGGCTCGCAGATACCAAAGCAGAGAAGTACGGGCCAAAACTTATAACTTTGGCCAACTAGTTCTACGACTGCCGGATAAGAAAAAGAACAAGCTCGAGCCCAAATGGGAAGGTCCCTTCATTATCGACCAAGTTCTGACCGGTGGAGCGTACCGACTGCGGGATGCATCGACTAGTCGACTCGAGCCGAACCCATGGAACGCAGACAGGCTTCGAAGATTCTACGCCTAGCACCGGACTCTATGTTAGTCCCCGCCCTTTGTCCATTTTCTGCATATGCATCATCTGTCTTGTTTCCCTTTCTTTCTTTTATTTCTTTAGGCCTTCAAGGGTCACCTTATGCCTCACTCGTACATTACAGTTGTGCTATCCGCACTCTTCATACCTGGGGGCTTCTTTCACAGAAGCTTAAATTATTTACTTGGTCCTCACGCCTATCACATGTGTTATACTTCTGCATGTACCTTTTTTCACCATTATATACATCGATATGACTTAAGTTTTGGCCAAGCTGGGTTGCCTGGCTCTTGTATTTATGCCCTATGTTCCCGTTAATTTGGCTAGGGCGTAAGGGGAGCACCTCTGCGATTGTTACCACCGGGTCAGCCGGACGTGTACCTCAGACTGGGTGAAGCCGAAAGCTAGCGTTCTTAAGGGAATATTCGGTCGGTGAACAAAAGATGACTTTTATTTATTATCCATATCTGCCCCCAGATGTTTTTCTGCGCTTCTTATCACAGTCCGGACATGCACTTTAGGGAATTCTCACCCAGGGAAAGGAACCCTTAACGGAACTATTCTCTCTAGAAGATGTTTCTTACTACCCATGTAATATAACATAAAGAGTTGGGCACTTGTCTGGTAAAGCAGTAATGACCACTACGCCTAGTCTCCATGCATGCCCCGGTTCTTACATAACCGAGAGGGTATTCGGATACACTCCGAACTGTCGGGTCCCGAGGTTGAAGCGAAAAGGTCCGCCACGACAAACGATCTACAATCCGGCTAGAAGGCATTATACATGTCACTTTAAAATTACATAGTCAATTTGACTGGTTGAATTCCTCTTTAATGCCATCCAATAGGCTGTCTAGTCTACAGTCCTGTTGGGAATACTTTGCGGCCAATTCTACTTGGCTGTACACTAAGCTCACAGGGATCTCCTTCCCATCAGGCCCCACAGGTCCGACTTCGGCCATGTGGTTCGGGTTAGCCTTCGTGTATCGTGTCTTCACCATTGCCCAGGCTTCCCTGGCGCCCTGACGGCAGGCCGATATCTTCCATAATCGGAAGCACCGCCGTGCTCCCTTCAGCTTTTCTGCAAGCTCTCCAAGGCCTTCGGGTATGGAGACGGATGGCCACAAGGCCTGGGCGACGCCTCACATCACCTGCCGAACTCGTTAGTGCAACTGTGAGAGCTCGGGAAGAAGAACACCCGTTGAACCGGGCATCTCCTTGGCAGGACGACCTGTTAGCATACCTACAGACATAACTCTGTCAGCCAGCTACCTCGCCGAACTCTTTTTCAAAGTTCGTTCAAGCACTTACGAAATTTGCCGCGTCGAAGCCGCCGATTCTCCTTAACAGAGTCCGACAGTTGGGCACGAACATCTTTTAGTTCCACGCCCATCTTGGTGTTGGCATCAAGGAGATCATTCTTCTCCTGCCTCACCCTCGTAAGCACGCTCTCACCGGCCTTTAGATGGCGTATGAGCTGTTGCTTATCCGGATTTACTCCAGTGTCATTTTATCGTCAGATCTGCATATACGCCACATTCTAATATGAAACTTATCATTCGAAGGATATGTTACCAAAGGGGGTCTCTTTGGGCTCCCCTGCTGCGGCTAGTGCGGCCTGAAGTTGGGCTTTGCACTCTTCCAGCTCCTGGGACAGTTGAGTATTCTTTTCTGTAAGAACCTGCATAACAAATGATCCTTAAATCAGTTATCCTAACTGTTTCAAGTCTCAGGGGCTACTGATATATATAATCATCAAATTTTCTCACCCGTATGTCTTTTACATACTGCTCCGTGGCTCTGGCTAGACCATTTTGAGCGGCATGGAGGTGCGCGTCTCCCGAGTTGAAGGCATCCAATGCCTCTTGGGAGAAACAAGTGTCATGAAGTACAGTCCAACGACGCATGTGGTTCATGGCACTTTCCACCTCGGAATTGGTGGTGGACAGTTTGTCCGCATCCTCTGTCGGAGGAGCGCTCGGCGCACGCCTCATATTCGTTCCCGCCTCCGAATCCGGCCTTGGAGCCTGGCTAGTGGAGGCGCGATGGGTAGCCTCTCCGGCTATAGTCCGGCGAGCGCTCTTTTTCCTGAAAAGAAGGCATGGGCGTTAGTATGCCTCTGAGAATAATGGCTTGCAATAAAGACGGTGCGCAGTACCGCTGCGCCGGTGTCTCAATCCGGACTGTGGGTCTTTTCAGCCCGCCTGGCCTCGCGGCCCCTTGTTGGCTAGTTGCCATAGGCTCGGCCTTCTGCCCCGAGGACCTCCCCTGCAAAACACGGCTGTTATATGGCAATCAAAAAAGCACAAGGACGGATCCCTTTTTAAGTGCTGGGACTTTGGTCTCAGTCACCTGTGAGGCTGGAACTAGCCCAGGGTAATCGGCCGTAATGGCCACCAAGGCGTTGTCATTACTCGATTGGTAAAATACCCCATCGATCAGCTCCACAGATATGTCCGGATCCTCCTGGGAGGCCGGGTCAAGGGACCGTCCAGGGTCCTCGGGTTGTGGAGGAGGGTTGTTTATCTCCTTTACAGCCTAGCGCAGCTCCTGTGATGAAATCGCAAGACTGAATACTTAACTACGGGAATACGAAACGGATGGGCGAGAAAAAGTCTCCGCTTACCCAGCTCAAAGGATTGTACATAGAGAATCCGCCCTGCGGGTTGACATGAAGGAATTCCTCCTCTTCTCCCTTGTACAAAGTGGACAAGATCTTTATTAGATCAGTAGCCGATCCCGGCCCTTTGCGGCCGTGGCGGGTGGCGTCATCCTCTCTGTTGAAATCCCACATGGGGTGGCCTCTATACTGGAGCGGCTGCACCCCCCGCATGATACATATGGCCATGATCTCGATCATGGTCAAACCGGATCGAGCTAAAAAACTTATCCGGCTCATCAGGTAAAGAATGTCCCTGTCATCTTCCTCCGGGGAGCTCTGTGGACGCCAGCTCCGGCGCTTCTTCAAAGGGGCATTGTCGAACTCAGGAAGGCCGATCCGAATAGGATCCGAGATGGGGACGTCTTCTATATAAAACCATTCTGAAGGCCAGTCTTCGGACGTCTTCTTTGGGGTTCCGGACAGGTATCCGATCCCGGCAACACGCCACACTTCGGCTCCGCCCACTTGATATATTGACCCCTTCTGAGAACGGGGCACAAGGCAGAACAGCTTCTTCCACAGAGTGAAATGAGCCTCACAGCCCAAAAACAACTCGCGAAGGGCTACGAATCCCGCGATATGCAGCATGGAGGCAGGCGTAAGGTTGTGTAACTGGAGGCCGTAGAACTCCAGGAGCCCCCGGAGAAACGGATGAATTGGGATTCCGAGCCCTCTTACCAAATAAGGGACAAGGCATACCCGCTCTCCCTTGGGGGGATTGGGAAGGCTCTCCGCTTGCTCTCCGCCATTATAGGTGGCATGCCCGGCTCGAACCGGGACCAGGTACGCTGGGGGAAGAAATCCCTTGGTGTGAAGCATCACTAATTTGTTGTGCGGGACGGAACATCTCTCCCAATCTCCAGGCTTGGAGCTAGGGAGGCGAGAGGAGGAGCTGCGTCGACCGGCCATGATGGAATGGATCTCTGTCGGGTGCTCTCCGATGAAGGCTCGCTGAGGGAGGATGGTGTGATTTGGATCTGAATCCTCATCTTTTTAATAGGCGGCTCATTCATACAGCTAGGGCGGTAAATGTGAAATCGCCCTGGCTTTTTACATTCGCTCGACACGTGGAAAGTGGCCATTATTAGGCGTGGAAGCCATGGAGTGCAACATTCACAAGAGACCGGACACTATTTCGTCAGGTACACAGAATTTGGAGAGGAACCCGCCTTGCAATGCCGAAGACAATACTGCGCGCCGGACTCATCCCCATTGAAGCCTGGTTCGGGGGCTACTGAGGGAGTCCTGGATTAGGGGGTCTTCGGACAGCCGAACTATCTCCATTGGCCGGATGGTTAGACTATGAAGATACAAGATTGAAGACATCGTCTCGTGTCCGGATGGGACTCTACTTGGCGTGGAAGGCAAGCTAGGAAATACGGATATGAATATCTCCTCCTTTGTAACCGACCTTGTGTAACCCTAGCCCTCTCCGGTGTCTATATAAACCGAAGGGTTTTAGTCCGTAGGACAACAACCATAACATACAATCATACCATAGGCTAGCTTCTAGGGTTTAGCCTCTCTGATCTCGTGGTAGATCTACTCTTGTACTATCCATATCATCAATATTAATCAAGCAGGACGTAGGGTTTTACCTCCATCAAGAGGGCCCGAACCTGGGTAAAACATCGTGTCCCCTGCCTCCTGTTACCATCCGGCCTAGATGCACAGTTCGGGACCCCCTACCCAAGATCCGCCGGTTTTGACACCGACAGCCGCTCTTCCGCTCTTCTCCTCTTAAACCACCGCCGCTCCTCTCTTGTTCCAATCTAAATGCAGCGCCGCTCCTCTCCTCTTCCATTTCAAAACCACCGCCCCTCCTCTCCTGTTCCAGTCCAAAACTAGCGTCGCTCCTCTCCCGTTATAATCCAAAACCAACTCTGCTCCTCTCCTGTTCCATTCAAAAACCACCGCCTGCGAGTGAAGGTGTTGTGGAGAAGTATATCGATGGAGGAGTACAACCGATACTTGAGGATCGCAGACGGCGACCCTGTGAAGCTAGCTAGGATGTTGGAGATTCAGTCTTGGTTTGACAACAAGGACCAACTAGCAGCGACGGCGACATCCATGGCTAAATATCTGCAACAGAGCGAAAAGGCGGTGATACTCCCGAAGGGAGTCGCGCCGGAATACATAGAGCTGCTCCTCTGGGCCATGGAGCAAACAGATTCACCGAATCCGATCATGAGGGAGCGGTGGTGGGAGTATCGATCCCAGATGGAGCATCCACCAGAGATTGAAGGATCGAGCATCTACAGGGTGCCGTTTGTGAGGGTGTCCTGCCAGAGCGAGCCGCTGGAGTCTTCGTCGACCGAACCCAACTGCAAGAGGAGAAAAGCAGTTGGCCCGATGACGCTTCCCCGCCGTCGTCTCCCTCGCCATTCACATCGTCTCACGGGGCGGCTGTCTGCCGCCGAGGAATAGGAGGGGGCTGCCCCCCAGCCCAATAGTCGGGCAGGTTGTGAATTGTCAGGAGGAGCTTAGGGTTATCAGTGTTTGCAGGTTGTGAATTGTGTTTTGTGTTGTGTATTTTGAGAGTACTTTTAGATATGAATGTCTTTTGAATTTCAGATTTGCAGTATTGAGCATATGAAGTATTTTATGAATTCTAGATATCTATTTTTAGCACTTAAAAAAATATAGTTTCATAGGAGTATAAAAGTGTAGACAATGTGATTCTCAGAGAAGAAATAGCAAGTTTTAGTTGCAGATAAGAAACTGCGACTTTCATAGGCAGAGCATTTATATTAACATGGCCTTTTCAAATAGGGTTAACATCATGTTGGAAGTTTTATTCATGGTCGAAAATGGAACTACCAGCCAGTTAACATCATGCTGATCAACATTCATGCATAGCACATCTTCATATGATGCACAGTCAAAATGCCCACAGAATGTCGAGTGTGCGAAACACAGAGAAAACGAGGGACGAAGTTTTGGCAAGTGTTGGACGTGGTTTTGGGCTGCCCCGTCTAGGCTTTCATTTTTAACATGCGCAACCCACATCCTCGAATGGGAGGTCCGTAGACCTGTTTGTATTTTCTTAGGGCCGTCATGTATCGACCGGCCTATGGACCTCCCATCCGAGGTTTTATTTTTGGCAGCCCAATTTATGTATTGTTTTGAAGAAAACGCAGAGGTCTGTTCTATTTTTATATAAGAATAGGAACGCCAGGTCCAGCTTATGTTTCCCTTCTAACTATATTGTATATATTTAAATTAGTTTATATGTTGACTGTTTAGTTCACATAATTGGCAAATAGATGACCGCTCTCGCGATCCCCTTCGCCCCCGCCACCACCTCCACCCTAGTTGCCGCCCCCGCCACTACCTCCACCCTCGCCGCCGCCATAGATCTCGCCACCACCCCCCACCTCCCAACTCCGGGCGCGCCTGCCCCCCTTAGCAAGTCCGCTCGCGCGCCCCATGGAGTCGCCGGCCATATCCATGGGGGAATGGCTGGAAGACAGGCAGATGTACAAGATGCATCTCCCACATGTCTACAAAGCCTTCCCGCGGATGCTCCAGCCGCTTGACTCCGTCGCGCCAGCAGAGGAGGAAGCTGCGAGGGAGGAAGCCAAGGAGGGACCGAATCTGTTCTCTCACTCGCGCAGGTATGCTCGGATGTGCAAGGATCATGTGGACTGGGAGCTGCTGAATCTAGCCCTGTGGATCTACTTCGAAGGAGATTTCTCAGAGAAGCACAGGATGCCCCACCCCAGTGAGCCGCCGATTGCGTTCGTTCGATGGGAGAAAGGAGAAGTGAATTCAAGAGATCCACGCCGTGTTGCGAGATGGGAATGCTTGACTGGACTCCTTCCCACCAGCACGCCACCGGAGCCGAAGCAGATGGATCCCCTACCTTACCTCTCCCCCAAACCTGCAGAAGATTGAAATTAGTCTTGCAATCTGCTTCAATTAAGCTGTCTGGTGGCTATTTCTGCTTCCTGAGAGACAACATATGGCTGGAGGATGAGAAGGAACCAGGAACTCCGATGAATTTCCCCTATCACAATGGGGGGAGCGCCGGTTGGGCAGTGGTACGGCCCACCTCCGCCCCAAATGGGGGCACAATCTAGGTAGGCTCGTGTAATTGCCCAAGATCAATCTGCTGGTGCTTTTGACTCTCAGATCAGTGGGAAATCTCAAGGCAAGAATCAGCAAAAGAAGAGACAGGACATCCAGAAAATTGCTCCTGCCCCTACTTCGGGCCATATGGCATACTCCGAGGTGATCTGCTACAACTGTGGGGAACCAGGGCATCATTTGGATAAATGTGTCAAGCCCAAGAGTTGTTTTATCTGCAAAATGGTTACCCATAAAGTTGAGAATTGCCCTGTCAGAAGGAAAACCCACAGTTCTGCTAGATATGTTGGAAGTGCTGCTCTAGGATTATGTCCACCATTGACAGAATTTTCTGTGATACAGAATTAGATAGTTTTTTCACCTTTCTAGTTGTAGAGCTCTGCCCAGATGTGGTAGTGACCACACTCCTTTGCTCTGGGACTTTGGTCTTAACGAAACTCGAAAGAGCAATAGTTTTAAATTTAAAAAGTGGTGGTTGCTTAGCGAAGATTTTACTGGGAGAAGCTGCCCCCTAGAAAATTGGTAGATCAAAATCAGGAGATTTAGAAGAACTACCAAAGGGTGGAACTCCAATGAGGAAGCTAATCTTACAGATACAAAAGGCTTCTCCTCCTTGAGTTTTATTCTTTAGATATTAAGGCAGAAACCACTGACCTCTCTGAGGCTGAGACTAATAGATTAAACTTTGTCCATGGAGAGCTCAAGAAAATTTAGCTTCAAGAAGAAATCAAAGACAAACAAAGGTCTATAGATAGGAACGTTAAGGAGGGTGATAGAAATACTGCTTGCTTCCATGAAGTAGCTAACCAGAGGAGGAGGAAAACCCTCATTCACTCCCTTGATGGCCCTAATGGCCCTGTTACTGAGGTAGATGAGATGCTGAAAGTGGCTAGTGACTTCTACAAAGACCTGTTTAAGAAAGAAAAGCCTTCTGGGTTCTCTCTACAAAACAATTTTTTATCTGCTTCTGAAAAAGTCTCTCCTGCTGAAAATAAGCTGCTAGAAGCCCCTTTTTCAGAGACAGAGGTGAAGGAAGCCATTTTTAGCTCTTATCCTGATGGGGCTCCTAGTCCTGATGGGATTCCCTTCTTGTTTTACCAGGATTTTTGGGACTCGGTGAAAACTGATCTCTTAGATCTTTTCCAAGCCTTTCATACAGGAGAGTTGGATCCAGCAACTTACTCATGGGGGGTCTGTTGGGGTCAAGTTAAATAACTGTGAAAGTGATTTTTTTTCCTTGCTGGTAAAGGCCTTAGGCAAGGTGACCCCATCTCCCCGCTTTTGTTTCATTTAGTAGTGGACGTTCTTACTAAAATGCTGAGCAAAGCTGCTGATCATAGTCTGATTGCAGGGCTCTGTCCTGAGGTCTGCCCTGGTGGCATCATCTGCCTTCAATATGCAGATGATACCATCCTTTTGTTAGACAATGACTCCACACATGTTACCAATCTGAAAACTGTTCTAACCTGGTTTGAACAAGTCTCAGGCATGAGAATGAACTACTCTAAAAGTGAACTCATCCCTATCAACATGGATAATAAGGAGTTAGCTGACTTCCTCTCTATTCTAGTATGTAATAAAGGTAACTTCCCCATTAAGTACCTAGGTATCCCTCTCCACTATGATAAACTAAGGAGAGAGGATACCCAACCCCTTCTGGATAAAATCATTGTCACAGCCCTAGAGTACCTGAGTGAAATAGTTGCATCTGCACTCTTGCATCATGTCTAAAATTTCTGAAAGTTGAATTGATGTTTGTTGAAACCCTCAGAAACCAGTTCAAAAATAATCAACATTAAAATGTCTTCAAAGAAATCCAAGAAAATGTTCCTCTTAGTCTCTGAAAATATTGGCAAGAAGTAAAATTCAAAACAATTCTTTTTGTATCTCAGAAACATTTATTTTGGGCCTTTGAATTGATTCAATAACTATTTGCATTGGATATATATTTTTTATATAATTAATATATGTCCAATAATTCTGGAACATTTTATGTGGCTTGGGATATTTTAGTTCTAGTCACATAATTATTTTCAGGATTTTATAAAATGGTTTGGTGTTAAAACTAAACCCAAAACAATTGCAGAAAAATAGAAAACAGAAACAATTTAGAAAACAGAGAAGAGAGAGAGCTTACCTGGGCCAACTCACCTGTGCAGCCACCTGGCGGCCCAAGTGGCCGGCCAGCCCATCTGGCCCTCCCCTGTCGTCTTCCTCCCCGCGCCAATAGACAGCGCGCATGGCCGAGGCACGCCGGCACGCGCCCGGCCACCTCCTGCTTCCTGCCGCTTCCCCCTCATCGCCTGGAAGTCTCCAACGCCGCCACGCACGCCCCAGGAACCCCCTCGCACTCTCCCTCGCCCACAACCTCTCCCCTCCCCTCTACTCTCTCCCTCATGGCCGACCGAACGAGCCGAAGCGCACCGACGTTGTTCGCCGCGGCCACAACCACTCCCTTGCTCCCTCTCCGTGACCCCGAGCTCCGCATCTTTTCCCTCCTCGTCCACGCCGAGCCAAACAACCGGGGGTGCACCGCATCGCCATCCCGGACGTCTTCTTCAACCTCGGTGTCGGTGATCCCCGCCGCTTGATTCGTCACCATCAGGCCGTCCCCGAGCCCGCTGAGACCGTCGTCCGACTCCCTGTGAGCTCCGCCGTTGTTACCCACAATTCCCCGCATCGTTTCCTTGCCATAGCGCCATTCCCCGCCGTCACCGAAGCTCACCGCCGCCTAGCCTTGTCGCCGCCATGGCTTGAGCTCGAACGAGTCGCGCCCGTGCACCTCACTAAGCTCCTGGCGACCCCAGGAGGCTATGCAGTGTTCTACTTCGCTCGCCCGTGCTCCGCAACGCCGTTTCCGCCGAGGTCCGAACTCCGGCCGCCGCAGCCGAGCTCGCCGGTGTCAGCTCCGGCCATCCCAGCTACTGCTGCTTGCTGGAATGGATGCGCGCGTGTGCCAGCAATCCGTAGCCGCAAACGACGCGCCAAACCGTCGACCATGGTCAAATCCCGAGCCCTCCGCCGTCTCGGGCTTCGCTGGCGAGGAGCCACGGGTCAACTTCGGCGAGTTGACCCGGGGGTTTGACCCCGTCTGACCAGGGTTTGACCACCCTGGGTCACTGATGCATGGGGCCAGCCCTGCTAATTAACCCAGGTTAGTGTTAATTATTTAGTTAGTTAATTAGCCTCTGACATGTGGGCCCATGCCTTAACTAAACTAGATTAGGTTTAGTTTAATTTTAATTAACCTTGTTAGTTAACTGTGTCACTGACGTGTGGACTCCACTGTCAGGTTTGACTTGGACCAGCCCCTTTGACCCGCTGACATCATGCTTACACATTGCTGATGCAGTTAATCATTTTCTAGATTAAAAATAGTTCAGAAAATTCCAGAAATTAGTATAAACTTCTAAAATTCATAGAAATTCAACCGTAACTCCAAATGAAATAAATTATATATGAGAAATTATCAGAAAAATCCAATCTATCCATCTGTACTGGTTTCATGCATGTTTAAACAAGTTTACTTGCTGTTTAGTGCAAAAACATGATAAGCACTATTTAAGATCACAAATGAGTTTGAACTTTGAATCTTTGGTTCAAAATAGCTCAAACCCATCTGGTTGTAGTTGCATTAGCCCAACACACTCATTTTACCATGTCATGATCATGCATCATATTGTGCATTGCATTGATTGTGTTTCTTTCTCTGTTGCCGGTATTTGTCCCCTCTCGATAGACGTGGTTTCGATGATGAGTTCGATGACACCGATGAAGAGCTATAATATCTTCAGAAGTGCCAGGCAAGAAAAACCCCCTTGTTCATTCCGATACAATCCCACTCTCTCGCTCCTGCTCTCTTTTACTGCATTAGGACAACAACGATTCAACTGTTACTTGCTGCGGTAGTTGATCCCTTATCCTCTGCATGACCTATCATTGCCACAGTAAATAGATGAAACCCACTAGCTTGAGTAGGAGTTGTTTGAGCCCTGATGTGCCTACTCATTCATGCTTGTTTGTCATGCCTGTTATTGCTTAGAGTTGTGTCAGGTCTGATTCATCGGGGATGAATTGGAACAGTGATGAACATGTCCTACTGTGTGTGAGCTAAGTGTGTGAACACGATTTGGTAAAGGTAGCAGTGAGAGGCCATGTAGGAGTACATGGTGGGTTGTCTCATTGAAACCGTTCTTAGGAACTGAGTTCTGTGCTTGTGATCCATGACCAGCTACTACCACGCATTGGGCCCGAATCCAATGGACCCTCTCGACTGATTAACTGCCCTTCTCCTCTGTCCAGGATTTGCAACTAGTTTCTGGTGTTTGTAGGATATGTGTTGGCGGCCGTGCATAGCGCTGACCCTAGGGGTGGGCTATGATGCGGTAGATACACCGTGGCACGGTGTACCGGGCGCCCGTTTGGTGTCTCGGGAACCCTGCACACATTGTTTGGGGCTGTGAGCGAAACTCCGGCCGGATCTCCTCACGGATGGAACCTGAATAGGCAATAAACCTGGACTAGAGACTCGTGTGGTTAGTCAGGTCGTGGCCGACTCCCTCGCCAGGCTTCCGCTTGAAGGTTGCCGAGATACAAGATGTGTACATGGTGGTATGTGGCGAGAGCGTGTGTGAAGAAGTACACCCCTGCAGGGTTATAAATGATCTATTTGAATAGCCGTGTCCGCGGTAAAGGACTTCTGGGTTGCCTATAACAGTTCATTGACAAGTGAAAGTGGATACTCTAAAACTCACAAGATAAGTGTGAGTGCTATGGATGGCCTTCTCGTAGGGAGACGGGAGCAGATCCATAGTGGTGTATTGAATGGTGAATATGTGGACTCGTGTGCACCACCTCAAAAGAGTTGCTTGCAGTCGTAGTTCAGGTTAGCCACTGAGTCAAAGCTGGCTTGCTGCAGTTAAACTCCACCACCCCCCTTGTTGATACCGATGCATATGTAGCTAGTTCTGATGTAAGTCTTGCTGAGTACCTTTGTACTCACGTTTGCTTAATTTATGTTTTGCAGAGAGACTTCAGTCTCGCTAGTTGTTCCGCGTGGACCTCGACGTTTAGCTTGATACCTCAGCTACGATCTTGTGCCCTTGGAAGGATCTGGTAGATAGTCAGGCTTCTTAGCCTTTTTCATTTGTAGATGTCTGTACTCATTCATGTTAAACTTCCGCATGTTCTTTGCATTGTATGCTATGATTGTTGGGTGATGAGACCCATGTTTGTAATATCTCGCTCCTCGGAGCCTAATGAATAAATACTTGAGTTGTAGAGTTATGTTGTGATGCCATGTTGTATTTACGCATATCGAGCATATTGTGTGTATGATTGAAATGCTTGGTATGTGTGGGATCCGACAATCTAGTTGTTTATCCTTGGTAGCCTCTCTTATGGGGAAATGTTGTCTAGTGCTTCCATGAGCCATAGTAGTCTGCTACAGCCCGGTTCACTGGAGTCCTGATAGCCCAGCACTACTGCTCAGGACACTTGACTGGCCGGCATGTGTTTCACTTTGTTCCTGTGTCTGTCCCTTCGGGGAAATGTCACGCGGTGACATCCGGAGTCCTTCCTAGCCTGCTACAGCCCGGGTTCCCGGAGTCCTGTTAGCCGAGTGCTACAGCCCGGATTCACACGCTGCTGACCGACATGCTCGATGTGATTCATGTATGCCTGTCCCCATAGGTTAGTGCCGCTTTGGGTTCACGACTAGCCATGTCGGCCCGGGTTCTCTGTCATATGGATGCTAGCGACACTATCATATACGTGAGCCAAAAGGCGCAAATGGTCCCGGGCCATGGTAAGGCGACACCCGTGGGAATACCGTGCGTGAGGCCGCAAAGTGATATGAGGTGTTACCGGCTAGATCGATGTGACTTGGAATTGGGGTCCTGACAGCTTTGGTATCAGAGCCTGACTGCTTGTAGGATTACCAAGCCAAACTGGTCGAAGTTGAGTCTAGAAATGCTTTAGTTATGTAAGGGAATTGATTATGGAAGGGAACGTAAGGCTCTTTTGACTCCTTTACCCTATGCCCTTCTGATCTGAGTCAACCTCTTCTTTTCTACGGGGTTAAGGACTAGGCTTCTCCTCTATCTCTCAGGATGACGTGTTACTAAACCATAGTTGCCTAGGATTGTTGGGTTTAAGCCTCAGTTTACCTCCTACTACTTCCATATGTTCATAGCTGGCCTCAGAACCTTGATATTGTGATATTGAGTGGTTATGCCACCATTTTGCAGGATGTCTCAAATCTTTTTGAGTATTTACAACCGTTATGCGGTCCGAGTCATCCCAGGTTTCTAGATAATCTGATGCATTTGCAATCCTTTCTTTCCGTTCCCGATGTCCTTTATGGTCAGAATAAGCGCACTAACTGGTGCGTTGAAGTAATTTATTGTCTCGACATATATGTCAGAGCTATTATTATGACCGTAGGTGTTCTATGGAGTCACCTAGTAATCAAGCAATGCTTTGTATCCCCAGTGTGATGATTCTGGCCACCATTCTCGAAAGCATTCCGATGCCATTTAGTAGTAGGTATTCTACTCCTGGGTTCTTGACCCAAGATCCACCCTACTTACCTCCTGTTGATAGTGTTTGCTCGTTCCTTTAGGATATTAGTAACCTTGCGACAGTCCTCGAGGTTTGTGGCATATCGTTCTTCCAATACCATGAGCCAATATGGCAGAAGTTATTTGAATCAAAAGCTCACAATTAGAGTACTCTTGAGGAGTTCTCCATTCATAATTGTGACTCTGCCAGTCCTACCTCTCTGCATGGGTTATCCGGAAGAAATATGTTGATCTTTGTTCAACATACTAATCTGTGCATCCACAACTCAGAAAGATATATGTTCCTTGAGTTGATCCTCCTCAGCTGTATTCTGACCCTAGTCTATCAATTGATAGTCAGGAATAGTTGTGCATTCGTGTTCATTGATGCCTATTATTCTTGTGGTCCGTCAAGCCATTCTGTTCCGGAATGACTAGGAGAAACAAACTCCAGTACCTCGTCCACTTCTAGGATTGGGTCAAAGTAGTTGTATTCCACAGATTAAAATGCCAATTTAGTTTTTGTTTTGTTCTACCTTGGGGTATTACCATATTTATATCAGGAATGTCATGGGAATTGCACCACCTCTTATGAATTCTTGACGCAGTAATACTTCTTGCCATCATTGTTCATTCCTTAGTTCCGTGTTATTATAACCGGAATGCCGACAAGTGAACCGTGATGTGTGAAAGCAATATTCCTAGCAACTCCGTTGCTTGGTAGTTAATGGACAATACTCTCATTCTTAGCGTGCTGGTAATTAAATCATCATCCTAAGATTGATCGTGCTACCTAGTCCATATTTCCGGGTGCACTCATCGACCAATGAGTTAGGACTGTGATAATCCCTCGCTCCTTGATCATATCGTCTTGCCTTGAAAAGCAAGATTGTTCTCGAGTTTAATAACATATCGGTGGTTCATGATTTTCTGAATATCTTTTCGGAGGTATCACCCGACTGTCACCTGATCGTGAACTTGTAGCCACCCTCTTCTCCGGGAATCTGTGTTGGATACCCCTGAGCTAGTTGGTTAAGCTTAACAACAACTTGGAGAGTTGGAAGATAAAAGCTTGTCCTACCACACTCATCCCTAAGGGATATCTTGTATCTGTGTTGAAGAAAGATAATATCTTCACCGATTGATCCACGTGATCAATTGTCGGCGCTATTGCCTTATCAATCCCTTGATTTGAGTGTGGGCTATCGTCAAATCAAGTTAAAACCAACGATATTCGTAATGTTGTCTTACTCGTGGTTGATCCCTCGAGCATACACCATTACATCTTTTGGTCTGACCAATGCTATCACCGTGTTCACTTCATGGTGGAAGTCCAGTGATATGGAAAATTCTGATGAGTTGTTGTTGAGCCCATCAGCAGCATTTTGTCTCCCCATGATTCATGTTGAACATCAACCTAGTGTTGAAAACTTTGTAAGCAATGCCTTCGTGTTCCGTTCATGAAGGTTATGCTTGGATGAAAGAAGTGACCTTCTCCAAGTTCACGTGCTTTAGGTGTAAGTTGCCGCCATGGACTTTAGAAAGGTTTGTTTTGTTTCCCTTGGAATCATCCCAAATCAGTCATGCATACGTGCGAAATACTCTATGGTTTGGTAGATTAATTACCTCCACTCCATATGTGTTCCTAGCACACCAAGCCACTGATTGACTTGTTCAAGGAAAAGAAGTCTATGCTTGGGATCTAATCCATGGACTTGCGTAAAGACTTTGAAATACTTGATGATGGTTCCTGACCAGAACTCGATAGTGTTTTATTATAAGACTACTACGTGGTCATGCTTGTCTTGGACAGCGTGTTCACAGGTTTGTAGCAGAACCAGCTCATGTTTTGGAGCTTGCTATCGCAGTTCATTTCCCGAGAATCTCACAACAGCATCTCGTTGGTTTGGGTTGCAAACTTTCCTTTTCAGACATGTCGTCTGAAGTATCATGTTACCAACCAGATTTGAATCTCAGGTAGATATGATGGTTGGAACACACTCCAAGAACTATAATATTGGTCTCTCTGTAACCAGTAAAGTGAATGTCGTGGCCAGCACACCCAGCCGAAAGACCTATTATTGTAGTATCTTGATTGAGGAAGTTGGCCACCTCCCCATAAGGATTTCGTAGGATTTACTCCAGGAGTTCTTCTTATGCAAGTGGGAGACTGTTGGAAATATGCCCTAGAGGCAATAATAAATTGGTTATTATTATATTTCCTTGTTCATGATAATCGTTTATTATCCATGCTATAATTGTATTGATAGGAAACTCAGATACATGTGTGGATACATAGACAACACCATGTCCCTAGTAAGCCTCTAGTTGACTAGCTCGTTGATCAATAGATGGTTACGGTTTCCTAACCATGGACATTGGATGTCGTTGATAACGGGATCACATCATTAGGAGAATGATGTGATGGACAAGACCCAATCCTAAGCATAGCACTAGATCGTGTAGTTCATATGCTATAGCTTTTCTAATGTCAAGTATCATTTCCTTAGACCATGAGATTGTACAACTCCCGGATACTGTAGGAATGCTTTGGGTGTATCAAACGTCACAACATAACTGGGTGACTATAAAGGTGCATTACAGGTATCTCCGAAAGTGTCTGTTGGGTTGGCACGAATCGAGACTGGGATTTGTCACTCCGTGTAAGCGGAGAGGTATCTTTGGGCCCACTCGGTAGGACATCATCATATGCGCAATGTGACCAAAGAGTTGATCACGGGATGATGTGTTACGGAACGAGTAAAGAGACTTGCCGGTAACGAGATTGAACAAGGTATCGGTATACCGACGATCGAATCTCGGGCAAGTACAATACCGCTAGACAAAGGGAATTGTATACGGGATTGATTAAGTCCTTGACATCGAGGTTCATCCGATGAGATCATCGTGGAACATGTGGGAGCCAACATGGGTATCCAGATCCCGCTGTTGGTTATTGACCGGAGAACGTCTCGGTCATGTCTGCATGTCTCCCGAACCCGTAGGGTCTACACACTTAAGGTTCGATGACGCTAGGGTTATAAAGGAAGCTTGTATGTGGTTACCGAATGTTGTTGAGAGTCCTGGATGAGATCCCGGACGCCACGAGGAGTTCCGGAATGGTCCGGAGGTAAAGATTTATATATGGGAAGTCCTGTTTTGGTCACCGGAAGAGTTTCGGGGTTTATCGGTAACGTACCGGGACCACCGGGAGGGTCCCGGGGGTCCACCAAGTGGGGCCACCAACCCCGAAGGTTGCGTGGGCCAAGAGTGGTGAGGGACCAGCCCCTTAGTGGGCTGGTGCGCCTCCCACCAAGGCCCAAGGCGCAGGGAGAGTGGGAGGGGGCAAACCCTAGGTCCAGATGGGCCTTAAGGCCCACCCTAGGGGCGCCTCCCCCTCTCCCCTCTCTTGGCCGCCACCCAAGACCCATCTAGGGCTGCCGCCCCTCTAGGGGTGGGAACCCTAGAGGGGGCGCAGCCTCCTCCCCTTCCCCTATATATATGAGGCCTAGGGGCTGCCCATAATACACGTGATTCGATCTCTCGTTGGCGCAGCCCTGCATCTCTCTCTCCCTCCTCTTCTGTGGTGCTTGGCGAAGCCCTGCAGGATTGCCACGCTCCTCCATCACCACCATGCCGTTGTGCTGCTTCTGGATGGAGTCTTCCTCAACCTCTCCCTCTCTCCTTGCTGGATCAAGGTGTGGGAGACGTCACCGGGCTGCACGTGTGTTGAACGCGGAGGTGCCGTGCGCTCGGCACTTGGTCATCGGTGATTTGAATCACGACGAGTACGACTCCATCAACCCCATTCACTTGAACGCTTCCGCTTAGCGATCTACAAGGGTATGTAGATGCACTCTCCTTCCCCTCGTTGCTAGTCTCTCCATAGATAGATCTTGGTGACACGTAGGAAAATTTTGAATTTCTGCTACGTTCCCCAACAGTGGCATCATGAGCTAGGTCTATTGCGTAGATTCTATGCACGAGTAGAACACAAAGTAGTTGTGGGCGTTGATTTTGTTCAATATGCTTGCCGTTACTAGTCTTATCTTGATTCGGCGGCATCGTGGGATGAAGCGGCCCGGACCGACCTTACACGTACTCTTACGTGAGACAGGTTCCACCGACTGACATGCACTAGTTGCATAAGGTGGCTAGCGGGTGTCTGTCTCTCCCACTTTAGTCGGATCGGATTCGATGAACAGGGTCCTTATGAAGGGTAAATAGCAATTGGCATATCACATTGTGGTCTTTGCGTAGGTAAGAAACGTTCTTACTAGAAACCCATAGCTGCCACCTAAAACATGCAAACAACAATTAGAGGATGTCTAACTTGTTTTTGCAGGGTATGCTATGTGATGTGATATGGCCAAAGGATGTGATGAATGATATATGTGATGTATGAGATTGATCATGTTCTTGTAATAGGAATCACGACTTGCATGTCGATGAGTATGACAACCGCCAGGAGCCATAGGAATTGTCTTAATTTATTTATGACCTGCGTGTCAACTTAAACGTCATGTAATTACTTTACTTTATTGCTAACCATTAGCTGTAGTAGTAGAAGTAATAGATGACGTGACAACTTCAAGAAGACACGATGATGGAGATCATGATGATGGAGATCATGGTGTCATGCCGGTGACAAGATGATCATGGAGCCCAAGATGGAGATCAAAGGAGCTATATGATATTGGCCATATCATGTCACTATTTGATTGCATGTGATGTTTATCATGTTTATACATCTTATTTGCTTAGAACGACGGTAGTAAATAAGATGATCCCTCATTAAAATTTCAAGAAGTGTTCTCCCCTAACTGTGCACCGTTGCTATAGTTCGTCGTTTCGAAGCACGCCGTGATGATCGGGTGTGATAGATCCTTACGTTCACATACAACGGGTGTAAGACAGTTTTACACATGCAAAAACACTTAGGGTTAACTTGACGAGCCTAGAATGTACAGACATGGCCTCGGAACATAGAAGACCAAAAGGTCGAGCATGAGTCGTATAGAAGATACGATCAACATGAAGATGTTCACCGACGTTGACTAGTCCGTCTCACGTGATGATCGGACACGGCCTAGTTGACTCGGATCATGTAATCACTTAGATGACTAGAGGGATGTCTATCTAAGTGGTAGTTCATAAGATGAACTTAATTATCCTGAACATAGTCAAAAGGATTTTGCAAATTATGTCGTAGCTCATGCTATAGTTCTACTGTTTAGATATGTTCCTAGAGAAAATTTAGTTGAAAGTTGATAGTAGCAATTATGCGGACTAGGTCCGTAAACTGAGGATTGTCCTCATTGCTTCTTAGAAGGCTTATGTCCTTAATGCACCGCTCAGTGTGCTGAACCTCAAACGTTGTCTGTGGATGTTGCGAACATCTGACATACACATTTTGATAACTACATGATAGTTCAGTTAAACGGTTTAGAATTGAGGCACCAAAGATGTTTTTTGAAACGTCGCGGAACATATGAGATGTTTCGAGAGCTGAAATTGGGATTTCAGGCTCGTGCCCACGTCAAGAGGTATAAGACCTCCGACGATTTTCTTAGCCTGCAAACTAAGGGAGAAAAGCTCAATTGTTGAGCTTGTGCTCAGATTGTCTGAGTACAACAATCGCTTGAATCAAGTGGGAGTTGATCTTCCAGATGAGATAGTGATGTTTCTCCGAAGTCATTACCACCAAGCTGCTAGAGCTTCGTGATGAACTATAATATATCAGGGACATATATGATGATCCTTGAGATATTCGCGATGTTTGACACCACAAAAGTAGAAATCAAGAAGGAGCATCAATCGTTGATGGTTGGTGAAACCACTAGTTTCAAGAAGGGCAAGGGAACAAAGGGATACTTCATGAAACGGCAATTCAGCTGCTGCTCTAGTGAAGAAACCCAAGGTTGAACCCAAACCCGAGACTGAGTGCTTCTGTAATAAGGGGAACAGCCACTGGAGCAGAATTACCCTAGATACTTGGTAGATGAGAAGGCTGGCAAAGTCGATAGTAGTATATTGGATATACATTGTGTTGATGTGTACTTTACTAGTACTCCTAGTAGCACCAGGGTATTAGATACCGGTTTGGTTGCTAAGTGTTAGTAACTCGAAATAAAAGCTACGGAATAAACGGAGACTAGCTAAAGGTGAGCTGACGATATGTGTTGGAAGTGTTTCCAATGTTGATATGATCAAGCATCGCACGCTCCCTCTACCATCGAGATTGGTGTTTGCATTGAGCATAGACATGATTGGATTATGTCTATCGCAATACGGTTATTCATTTAAGGAGAATAATGGTTACTCTGTTTATTTGAATAATACCTTCAATGGTCTTGCACCTAAAATGAATGGTTTATTGAATCTCGATCATAGTGATACACATGTTCATGCCAAAAGATAGCAATGATAGTACCACCTACTTGTGGCACTGCCACGTAAGTCATATCGGTATAAAACGCATGAAGAAGCTCCATGTTGATGGATCTTTGGGCTCACTCGTTTTTGAAAAGTTTGGGACATGCGAACCATGTCTATTGGTATATATGCATGAAGAAACTCCATGCAAATGGACCATTTTGTACTCGCTTGATTTTGAATCACTTGAGACATGCAAATCATACCATATGGGCAAGATGACTGAAAGCCTCGTTTTCAGTAAAATGGAACAAGAAAGCAACTTGTTGGAAGTAATACATTTTTGATGTGTGCAGTCCGATGAGTGCTGAGGCATGTAGTGGATATCGTTATGTTCTTACTTCACAGATGATTTGAGTAGATGTTGAGTATATTTACTTGATGAATCACGAGTCTGAATTATTGAAAGGTTCAAGTAATTTCAGGGTGAAGTTGAAAGATCGTCGTGACAAGAGGATAAAATATCTATGATATGATCATAGAGATGAATATCTGAATTACGAGTTTGGCACAGAATTAAGACATTGTGGAAATTGTTTCACAACTGATACAGCCTGGAACACCATAGTGTGATGGTGTGTCCGAACATCATAACTGCACCCTATTGGGTATGATGCATACCATGATGTCTCTTATCAAATTACCACAATAGTTTATGGGTTAGGCATTAGAGACAACCACATTCACTTTAAATAGGGCACCACGTAATTCCGATGAGATGACACCGTATGAACTATGGTTTAGAGAAACCTAAGCTGTCATTTCTTAAAAGTTTGGGACTGCGACGCTTATGTGAAAAAGTTTCAGGTTGATAAGCTCGAACCCAAAGCGGATAAATACATCTTCATAGGACACCCAAAACAGTTGGGTATACCTCCTATCTCAGATCCGAAAGCAATAAGGGATTGTTTCTAGAATCGGGTCCTTTCTCGAGGAAAAGTTTCTCTCGAAAGAATTGAGTGGGAGGATGGTGGGGACTTGATGAGGTTATTGAACCGTTACTTCAACTAAGTGTATAGCAGGGCACAAAGAGTTGTTCCTGTGGCACCTACACCAATTGAAGTGGAAGCTTATGATATTGATCATGAGACTTCAGATCAAGTCACTACCAAACATCGTAGGATGACAAGGATGCATACTACTTCAGAGTGGTACGTAACCCTGTCTTGGAAGTCATGTTGCTAGACAACAATGAACCTACGAGCTATGGAGAAGAGATGGTGGGCCCGGATTCCGATAAATGGCTCGAGGCCATATAATCCGAGAGAGGATCCATATATGAAAACAAAGTGTAGACTTTGGAAGAACTACTTGATGGTCGTAAGGCTGTTAGGTACATATGGATTTTAAAAGGAAGACGGACAATGATGGTAAGTATCACCGTTAAGAAAGCTCGACTTGTCGTTAAGATGTTTTCCGACAAGTTCAAGGAGTTGACTACGGTGAGACTTTCTCACTCGTAGCGATGCTAAGAGTCTGTTGGAATTATATTAGCGATTACTGCATTATTTATGAAATCTTGCAGATAGGATGTCAAAACATTGTTTCCTCGACGATTTTCTTGAGGAAAGGTTGTATGTGATACAACCGGAAGGTTTTGTCAATCCTGAAAGATGCTAATAAGTATGCAAAGCTCCAGCAATTCTTCTGAGGACTGGAGTAAGCATCTCGGAGTTGGAATGTATGCTTTGATGAGATGATCAAAGATTTTGGGTGTATACAAAGTTTATGAGAAACTGGTATTTCCAAAGAAGTGAGTGGGAGCACTATAGAATTTCTGGTGAATATATGTTGTTGATCGCAAATGACGTAGAATTTCTGGAAAGCATATAGGGTTATTTGGAAAGTGTTTTTCAATGGAAAGCCTGGATTAAGCTACTTGAGCATTGAGCATCAAGATCTATAAGGATAGATCAAAACGCTTAATAGTACTTTCAAATGAGCACATGCCTCGACGTGATCTTGAAGGTGTTCAAGATGGATCAGTCAAAGAAGGAGTTCTTGCTTGAGTTGTAAGGTATGAAGTTAAGACTTAAAGCTCGACCGCGGCAGAATAGAGAGAAAGGACGAAGGTCGTCCCCTATGCTTAAGACATAGGCTCTACATTATGCTATGCTGTGTACCGCACCTGAAGTGTGCCTTGCCATGAGTCAGTCAAGGGGTACCAGAGTGATCCAAGAATGGATCACAGGACAGCGGTCAAAGTTATCCTTAGTAACTAGTGGACTAAGGAATTTTCTCAATTATGGAGGTGGTAAAAGAGTTCGTCGTAAAGGGTTACGTCGATGCAAGCTTAACACCTATCCGGATAGCTCTGAGTAGAGATACCGGATACGTATGATGGAGCAACAATTTAGAATAGCTCCAAGTAGAACAGTTATTTGGAATAGCTCCAAATAAAACGTGGTAGCTACATCTAGGAGATGACATAGAGATTTGTAAAGCGCACACGGATCTGAAAGGTTCGGACCCGTTGACTAAAACCTCTCTCACAAGCAACATGATCAAACCTAAAACTCATTGAGTGTTAATCACATAGTGATGTGAACTAGACTACTGACTCTAGTAAACTCTTGGGTGTTAGTCACATGGCGATGTGAACTAGATTATTGACTCTAGTGCAAGTGGGAGACTGTTGGAAATATGCCCTAGAGGCAATAATAAATTGGTTATTATTATATTTCCTTGTTCATGATAATCGTTTATTATCCATGCTATAATTGTATTGATAGGAAACTCAGATACATGTGTGGATACATAGACAAACACCATGTCCCTAGTAAGCCTCTAGTTGACTAGCTCGTTGATCAATAGATGGTTACGGTTTCCTAAC
Source organism: Triticum urartu (assembly GCF_003073215.2). NCBI lineage: Eukaryota > Viridiplantae > Streptophyta > Magnoliopsida > Poales > Poaceae > Triticum > Triticum urartu. The sequence goes on along the minus strand of NC_053022.1, from coordinate 82,586,212 downwards.
CATGGACATTGGATGTCGTTGATAACGGGATCACATCATTAGGAGAATGATGTGATGGACAAGACCCAATCCTAAGCATAGCACTAGATCATGTAGTTCGTATGCTATAGCTTTTCTAATGTCAAATATCATTTCCTTAGACCATGAGATTGCACAACTCCCGGATACCGTAGGAATTCTTTGGGTGTATCAAACGTCACAACGTAACTGGGTGACTATAAAGGTGCATTACAGGTATCTCCGAAAGTGTCTGTTGGGTTGGCACGAATCGAGACTGGGATTTGTCACTCCGTGTAAGCGGAGAGGTATCTTTGGGCCCACTCGGTAGGACATCATCATATGCGCAATGTGACCAAAGAGTTGATCACGGGATGATGTGTTACGGAACGAGTAAAGAGACTTGCCGGTAACGAGATTGAACAAGGTATCGGTATACCGACGATCGAATCTCGGGCAAGTACAATACTGCTAGACAAAGGGAATTGTTTACGGGATTGATTAAGTCCTTGACATCGAGGTTCATCCGATGAGATCATCGTGGAACATGTGGGAGCCAACATGGGTATCCAGATCCCGCTGTTGGTTATTGACCGGAGAACGTCTCGGTCATGTCTGCATGTCTCCCGAACCCGTAGGGTCTACACACTTAAGGTTCGATGACGCTAGGGTTATAAAGGAAGCTTGTATGTGGTTACCGAATGTTGTTCGGAGTCCCGGATGAGATCCCGGACGTCACGAGGAGTTCCGGAATGGTCCGGAGGTAAAGATTTATATATGGGAAGTCCTGTTTTGGTCACCGGAAGTTTCGGGGTTTATCGGTAACGTACCGGGACCACCGGGAGGGTCCCGGGGGTCCACCAAGTGGGGCCACCAACCCCAGAAGGTTGCGTGGGCCAAGAGTGGTGAGGGACCAGCCCCTTAGTGGGCTGGTGCGCCTCCCACCAAGGCCCAAGGCGCAGGGAGAGTGGGAGGGGGCAAACCCTAGGTCCAGATGGGCCTTAAGGCCCACCCTAGGGGCGCCTCCCCCTCTCCCCTCTCTTGGCCGCCACCCAAGACCCATCTAGGGCTGCCGCCCCTCTAGGGGTGGGAACCCTAGAGGGGGCGCAGCCTCCTCCCCTTCCCCTATATATATGAGGCCTAGGGGCTGCCCATAATACACGTGATTCGATCTCTCGTTGGTGCAGCCCTGCATCTCTCTCTCCCTCCTCTTCTGTGGTGCTTGGCGAAGCCCTGCAGGATTGCCACGCTCCTCCATCACCACCACGCCGTTGTGCTGCTGCTGGATGGAGTCTTCCTCAACCTCTCCCTCTCTCCTTGCTGGATCAAGGTGTGGGAGACGCCACCGGGCTGCACGTGTGTTGAACGCGGAGGTGCCGTGCGTTCGGCACTTGGTCATCGGTGATTTGAATCACGACGAGTACGACTCCATCAACCCCGTTCACTTGAACGCTTCCGCTTAGCGATCTACAAGGGTATGTAGATGCACTCTCCTTCCCCTCATTGCTGGTCTCGCCATAGATAGATCTTGGTGACACGTAGGAAAATTTTGAATTTCTGCTACGTTCCCCAACACCTTTGTATTCCGAAGTCCGGCCACTACTTGATGAGTATGTTGATGCTTTAAGCATGACCGTAGTAACCAGTACATCAAGGAGAACATTAGAAGCGGAGTGCTAAATGTCTCTCGGTCGATCATCCAGATTTCGTTTCCTTGGCCTCGCTAAGGTGAAATCTGAGAAAGGGTTGTCTTTCTATGCATCTGCATTGTCCATCTTTATTCGTCAAGGTAGTAAGATGTGTTGCTAGGATCCTCGATACGGATGTTGGTAGAACCTTGATGAATATGGAAATGCTCATGTTCTTGAGAGCACGCGCAAGCAAAATAATCCATTGCGTTGTTTTCAACAAGGTAGTCCACATCATACTTTCTAGTCCAAGTATGTCATTTCTTTGAACTCCTTCAAATGATCGATTGTGATTGCCTTAGGCTGGTATAAAGAGTCTCAATGATTTCTAAATAAAAAGTAATTCTTTTTGCCACTTAAGGGGATAATTCTACAAGTAACCTTCCCTAAGGTGCCCCGTTATGGAATCATAGCAATTAACTCCTCGCTACTCTGACTTCGTCCACCATCTTCTTAGGTGTGGAATTGTTGCCTACCAAATTGAACTTTCGCCATCTATTTCTTCCATCCCTCTCTATGTGTGTTTTGTGTCTCAGTTCAAGAGATGTTATTACATCTCATTCCGTGAGTTGATCATGATTTGCTTGTCTTCCTGAAGATCGAATCCTGTAGAGCTTCCCTCTCTTTCCCTTGTCATGTTGGGTGAAGATCTCGAAAGCAAAGATGTCAAATTTAATATGATGCAATGAATCAACATCTTCGAGAAGAGCAGTTGGATCAAGAAGATTGTGTTAGTTGGTGCCCCCTCTACCTTCTTACCTCACTACCTGAATCTCGGGACGAGATTATTGTTTAGTAGGGGTGAGTTGTCACAGCCCTAGAGTACCTGAGTGAAATAGTTGCATCTGCACTCTTGCATCATGTCTAAAATTTCTAAAAGTTGAATTGAGGTTTGTTGAAACCCTCGGAAACCAGTTCAAAAATAATCAACATTAAAATGTCTTCAAAGAAATCCAAGAAAATGTTCCTCTTAGTCTCTGAAAATATTGGCAAGAAGTAAAATTCAAACCAATGTTTTTGGTATCTTAGAAACATTTATTTTGGGCCTTTGAATTGATTCAATAACTATTTGCATTGGATATATATTCTTTATATAATTAATGTATGTCCAATAATTCTGGAACATTTTATGTGGTTTGGGATATTTTAGTTCTAGTCACATAATTATTTACAGGATTTTATAAAATGGTTTGGTGTTAAAACTAAACCCAAAACAATTGCAGAAAAATAGAAAACAGAAACAATTTAGAAAACAGAGAAGAGAGAGAGCTTACTTGGGCCAACTCACCTGTGCAGCCACCTGGCGGCCCAAGTGGCCGGCCCAGCCCACCTGGCCCTCCCCTATCGTCTTCCTCCCCGCGCCAATAGGCAGCGCGCATCGCCGAGGCACGCCGCCACGCGCCCGGCCACCTCCTGCTTCCTGCCGCTTCCCCCTCATCGCATGGACGCCTCCAACGCCGCCACGCACGCCTCTGGAACCCCCTCACACTCTCCCTCGCTCACAACCTCTCCCCTCCCCTCTGCTCTCCCCCATGGCTGACTGAACGAGCCAGAGCGCACCGACGCCGTTCGCCGCGGCCACAACCATTCCCTTGCTCCCTCTCCATGACCCCGAGCTCCGAATCTTCGCCCTCCTCGTCCACGCCGAGCCAAACAACCGGGGGAGCACCGCATCACCGTCCCGGACGTCTTCTTCAACCTCGGTGTCGGCGATCCCCGCCGCTAGATTCGTCACCATCAGGCCGTCCCCGAGCCCGCTGAGACCGTCGTCCGACTCCCTGTGAGCTTCGCCGTCGTTACCCACTCTTCCCCGCGTCGTTTCCTTGCCGTAGCGCTGTTCCCCGCTGTCACCGAAGCTCACCGCCGCCCGGCCTTGTCGCTGCCGTGGCTTGAGCTCGAACGAGTCGCGCCTGTGCACCTCAGTGAGCTCCTGGCGACCCCAGGAGGCTACGCAGTGTTTTACTTCGCTCGCCCGTGCTCCGCAACGCCGTTTCCGCCGAGGTCCGAACTCCGGCCGCCGTAGCCGAGCTCGCCGGCGTCAGCTCCGGCCATCCCAGCTACTACTGCTTGCTGGAATGGATGCGTGCGTGTGCCAGCAAATCCCAAGCCCTCCGCCGTCTCGAGCTTCGCCGGCGACGACCCGCGGGTCAACTCCGGCGAGTTGACCCGGGGGTTTGACCCCGTCTGACCAGGGTTTGACCACCCTAGGTCACTGACGCATGGGGCCAGCCCTGCTAATTAACCCAGGTTAGTGTTAATTATTTAGTTAGTTAATTAGCCTCTAACATGTGGGCCCATGCCTTAACTAAACTAGATTAGGTTTAGTTTAATTTTAATTAACCTTGTTAGTTAATTGTGTCACTAACGTGTGGACCCCACTGTCAGGTTTGACTTGGACCAGCCCCTTTGACCCGCTGACATCATGCTTACACATTGCTGACGCAGTTAATTGTTTTCTGGATTAAAAATAATTCAGAAAATTCCAGAAATTAGTATAAACTTCTAAAATTCATAGAAATTCAACCGTAACTCCAAATGAAATAAATTATATATGAGAAATTATCACAAAAATCCAATCTATCCATCTGTACTGGTTTCATGCATGTTTAAACAAGCTAACTTGCTGTTTACTGCAAAAGCATGATAAGCACTATTTAAGATCACAAATGAGTTTGAACTTTGAATCTTTGGTTCAAAATAGCTCAAACCCATCTGGTTGTAGTTGCATTAGCCCAACACACTCATTTTACCATGTCATGATCACGCAACATATTGTGCATTGCATTGATTGTGTTTCTTTCTCTGTTGCTGGTATTTGTCCCCTCTCGATAGACGTGGTTTCGACGATGAGTTCGATGACACCGATGAAGAGCTATAATATCTTCAGAAGTGCCAGGCAAGCAAAACCCCCTTGTTCATTCTGATACAATCCCACTCTCTCGCTCCTGCTCTCTTTTACTGCATTAGGACAACAATGATTCAACTGTTACTTGCTGCGGTAGTTGAACCCTTATACTCTGCATGACCTGTCATTGCCACAGTAAATAGATGAAACCCACTAGCATGAGTAGGAGTTGTTTGAGCCCTGATGTGCCTACTCATTCATGCTTGTTTGTCATGCCTGCTATTGCTTAGAGTTGTGTCAGGTCTAATTCATCAGGGATGAATTGGAACAGTGATGAACATGTCCTACTGTGTGTGAGCTAAGTGTGTGAACGCGATTTGGTAAAGGTAGCGATGAGAGGCCATGTAGGAGTACATGGTGGGTTGTCTCATTGAAACCATTCTTAGGAACCGAGTTCTGTGCTTGCGATCCATGACCAGCTACTACCTTGCATTGGGCCCGAAACCAATGGACCCTCTCAACTTATTAACTGCCCTTGTCCTCTGTCTAGGAGTTGCAACTAGTTTCTGGTGTTTGTAGGATATGTGTTGGCGGCCGTGCATAGCGCTGACCCTAGGGGTGGGCTATGATGCGGTAGATACACCGTGGCACGGTGTACCGGGCGCCCGTTTGGTGTCTCGAGAACCCTGCACACATTGTTTGGGGCTGTGAGCAAAACTCCGGCTGGATCTCCTCGTAGATGGAAACCGAATAGGCGATAAACCTGGACTAGAGACTCGTGTGGTTAGTCAGGTCGTGGCCGACTCCCTCGCCAGGCTTCCGCTTGAAGGTTGCCGAGATACACGATGTGTACATGGTGGTAAGTGGTGAGAGCGTGTGTGAAGAAGTACACCCCTGCAGGGTTATAAATGATCTATTTGAATAGCCATGTCCGCGGTAAAGGACTTCTGGGTTGCCTATAACAGTTCATTGACAAGTGAAAGTGGATACTCTAAAACTCGCAAGATAAGTGTGAGTGCTATGGATGGCCTTCTCGTAGGGAGACGGGAGTAGATCAATAGTGGTGTATTGAATGGTGAATATGTGGACTCGTGTGCGCCACCTCGAGTTGCTTGCAGTCGTAGTTCAGGTTAGCCACTGAGTCAAAGCTGGCTTGCTGCAGTTAAACTCCACCACCCCCCTTGTTGATACCGATGCATATGTAGCTAGTTCTGATGTAAGTCTTGCTGAGTACCTTTGTACTCACGTTTGCTTAATTTATGTTTTGCAGAGAGACTTCAGTCTCGCTAGTTGTTCCGCGTGGACCTCGACGTTTAGCTTGATACCTCAGCTACGATCTTGTGCCCTTGGAAGGATGTGGTAGATAGTCAGGCTTCTTAGCCTTTTTCATTTGTAGATGTCTGTACTCATTCATGTTAAGCTTCCGCATGTGCTTTGCATTGTATGCTATGATTGTTGGGTCATGAGACCCATGTTTGTAATATCTCGCTCCTCGGAGCCTAATGAATAAATACTTGAGTTGTAGAGTTATGTTGTGATGCCATGTTGTATTTACACATATCGAGCATATTGTGTGTATGATTGAAATGCTTGGTATGTGTGGGATCCGACAATCTAGTTGTTTATCCTTGGCAGCCTCTCTTATGGGGAAATGTAGTCTAGTGCTTCCATGAGCCATAGTAGTCCGCTACAGCCCGGTTCACCGGAGTCCTGCTAGCCCAGCACTACTGCTCAGGACACTTGACTGGCCGGCATGTGTTTCACTTTGTTCCTGTGTCTGTCCCTTCGGGGAAATGTCACGCGCTGACATCCAGAGTCCTGCCTAGCCTGCTACAGCCCGGGTTCCCGGAGTCCTGTTAGCCCAGTGCTATAGCCCGGATTCACACGCTGCTGACCGACATGCTCGATGTGATTCATGTATGCCTGTCCCCATAGGTTAGTGCCGCTTTGGGTTCACGACTAGCCATGTCGAGACGGGTTCTCTGTCATATGGATGCTAGCGACACTATCATATACGTGAGCCAAAAGGCGCAAACGGTCCTGGGCCATGGTAAGGCGATACCCGTGGGAATACCGTGCGTGAGGACGCAAAGTGATATGAGGTGTTACCGGCTAGATCGATGTGACTTGGAATCGGGGTCCTGACAATCATTAAAAGGATTGTTGGGTGGAGGGGCAAACTTCTCTCTTACAGAGGTAGATTGATCCTCATACAAGCTTGTTTAGCTAGCATTCCAGTGTATCTCCTCTCCTTCTTCAAGTTCCCTAAATGGGCAGTGAACCTCATCAATTCTCAGATGTCTCATTGCTTGTGGAATGATTTTGAGGGAAATAAGAAGCTACACCTTGCTAATTGGGCCCTAGTCTCTATGAAAAAAGATTTTGGAGGCCTAGGCATACCTAACCTCCAAGAAATTAACATCTGTCTTCTAGGGTCTTGGATTAAAAGATTCTATGAGGAAGACCTGAAACCCTGGAAGCTTCTTATTGCCCATATATACCAAGGAAATAAACCTAATATTTTTGTCCCTTCCTCCAACCCTAAGACCTCTAGATTCTGGAAAGGATTAAAATCTATTATGCATGCTGTGAAATTTGGCTACAGATGGAACTAGGGGATGGGAGCAGAACCAGGTTCTGGGAAGATACTTGGTTTGGTACATCCCCCTAGCAGTCCAATTTTGGCTTATTTACTCTGTCCGCAATGACCTTAACAAAAGTGTCAATGAAGTTTGGGACGGTCAATGCCTAAAACTCTCTTTTAGAAGGAACTTTAGTGATAGTCTCATGGAATAATGGTTCTAGTTGGAGGAAATTTCCCAAAGCATTACCTTTACTGCCGAGCCGAATGCCCTGATTTGCCAGCTGGACAATAAGGGGAAGTATTCATCCAGCTCCCTCTATCATGTTATCAACTTTAGAGGGGTTCAACCCGTGTTTATCCCTGTTGTCTGGAAATTGAGAGTTCCCCCTAAAATTCATGTATTTCTCTGGCTTCTCTCCAAAAACAAATTGATGACTAGGGATAACCTTAGGAAGAGACACATCATCAAACCCCTTGATTGTGTTTACTGCTTGGAACAAGAGTCTTGTTCTCACCTATTTTTTGAATGTATAGTTGCTAAACATCTCTGGGCCCACATTGAGGAATATTTCTCTAGTCAGATTGGCTCATTCTTCGAATCTGTCGCCAGATTATGGATTGCTACCAAAAAGTGCTCAGTTTTAAACACTGTTAGCTCAGCTGTCCTTTGGTGCCTCTCGAAATATAGAAATGCTATGATTTCCAGTAACACCTCCTGGATTTCCATTCCGCAGGTCTTGAGGTTGATCAGGAACATGGTGAGGAACTGGGCGATTCTCTCCTCCGGATCGAACAAGGACAAGTTGATGAGCTTCGTGGAAACCCTAACAAGATCCCTCCAGAAACCGTTGGCGATCACTTGTGGCTGAACAAGGCTCGACCTGCTCTGGGGCTGGACCCGTGGGCTCGTCTCAAGATCTCTAATGAAGATGATGGGCACCTGGCACCGAAAAAGAGGGACATCCACCATGCTACGCCTTCCAGCCCGGTGTCTCCGCTTGGTTACTGGTCGCCATAGGCTGACATGGCCCCTCGGCTGAAGACCATGAAGGCTTCGCTGGACCCTCGTTGTGTCATTTGAGTGCTCTATCCGCTCTGCCTTTGGCACCGCTCGGGTGATTTGTGTAATTCAGAGAACTTGTTCATCCACCCCCCCTAGTTTGTAGCTTTTCTACCTTTGCTTTTGAACTGCTCTTTGAGCTAGTGTATCAGAATATGTTGTGGTTTCATTCTCAGCAATGGAACCGGGGAGATGCTCCCTGTTTTTCTAAAAAAAAATTATTTTATATGTTATTATATAAAGCTTGGTAAGACTGTAAATATAAGGACGAATGTAATAATATCACTTATTATTTAAATATATTTATAACAAAATGCTCAGCCCCTTTTTATTTTTTGATAACATTGCTGGCCCAACCCAACATTATAATTAGAATCAGCCCAGCAAAATCATGTATTTTGAGAAAGTGCAAATGGGATGTAATTTTTTAGGAAATAAAATAAACGGGCCGCATGGACGCTACATTATTTGTTCACCCAGCCCAGCTAATGGCTGTAATTCAAAAAAATATCAAATTGACTGTAAATTCTACCGCGCAAAAAAAAGACTGTAAATTCTGAAAAAATGGGTTGAATACGTGCCACATTTTTGGAGGCTGAAATGTGGGCCAATAGGTCGAAGCCAATGCAAGTAGTTGTCAATTTAGTCAACAAATGATTCTGACATGTTAGCCGTTGGATTTACATCCAACAACCGGCATCCATCTTCAATCTCTCGTCTTCTTCCTCCAGCGCCGCCAGGACCACCTCCCGCCTCCTTCACTATGAAGCGCTACTCCACCGTTGGCCAGTCCATCCCTCCACCCCTCCACACCTCCTGTTCTTCTCCACCGACTGTCGAACCACACCGCACTAGAACCAGTTAACCCTCGTACACCTCTCTGTCTGCGACTCTACTCCCGCGTCTTCCCATCTCCGACTCGTTGCTGTCCGGGGCCTCGCCGTCGTCCACCACCTTGTATGCGCTCGGCGCGGTGTGGTCAACGTGGCCAACGAACGACACCATCGGAAGTAGACTGTGCATGGAGAGGCTGACAGTTGGTTCCACGGCCGCACACAAGGAAATGCCTCCTTATTACGCGCAAAATAATGATTCCTCCACCTAACATCTGGGACCCACCGGAAGGGCCTCTGTATTTCGTGAAATAAAGTGCCCCCCGCTAACATGTCGGACCCTCCAGCTATCTTCACACGCCAGGAAGTGCCTCCTTATTACGCACAAAAAATGAATATTCCCCCTGCCAGCTGGAACCCAGCATAGTGGGAGGCTGACTTGTGGGCCTACCAAGTTGACGGGGATGGAGGGCTTTGTCAACTTAGTCAATATGAATGATTCTAGCTCTTGTTATCGTACGATATTCATCCAACGGCTGTAGTGCTTCTTCAACCTCTGGTCTTCTTGCTCCAACCGCCCAAACCAGCGCCGGTCGTGCCACGTGCTCCTGCCTCCCGTGGCCGGCTGTGATGCCGCGGAGGCCTCACCGCACCCTACTACTCCCACCCTAGCCAGGCTATCCCTCTACTCACCCACACACCCTGTTATTCTGCGGCGACAGCAGCCTCACACCGCAGCCAAACCAGTGAACCCTCGTACTCCTCTTCACGTGGGCATCCACTTCTGCATCTTCCCCAGCTCCGAGTCTTCCCCTTCCTAGTCCTCGTCGTCGTCCACCACCCTGGTAATCTCGGCGCGGCGTGGTCAACGACCGACTTCCATTTGAAGAGTACTGTACGTGGAAAGGCTGACAGCTGGGTCCACGGCAGCCGCAAGGAAGTGCCTCCTTATTACGCGAAAAATAATTATTCCTCCACCTGACAGCGGGGACCCACCGGACGGGCCACCAGTATTTTGCGAAAAAAATCGTTTCCCCCTAACTACTGGGACCCACCGGATGGGCCACCGTATTTCGTGAAAAAAACGTTCCCCCCGCTGTCAGCTCGGACCCACCGGAAGTGCCTCCTCATTATGCACAAATAATGAATACCCCCCTGCTAGCTGTGACCCACCTTGCTGGGAGACTGACTTGTGGGCCTACTAAGTTGACGGGGACGAAGGGCTTTGTCAACTTAGTCAATATGAACGATTCTAGCTCCAGTGACCGTACGATGTCCATCCAACGGCCGTAGTGCTTCTTCAATCTCTGGTCTTCTTGCTCCAGCCGCCCAAAGCAGCGCCGGTCATGCCGCATGCTCCTGCCTCCCGTGGCCGGCTGTGCTGCCGCAAAGGCCTCACTGCCCCCTACTATTCCCACCGCTGGCCAGGCCCTGCGGCGACGGCAGCCTCACACCGCAGCCGAACCAGTGAACCCTCGTAGTCCTCTCCACGCGGGCTTCCACTGCCGCGTCGTCCCCTTCCTAGGCCTCGCTGTGGTCCACCGCCGTGGTGCTCTCCGCGCGGCGTGGTCAACGTGGTCAAGGAATGACTTCCATCGGAAGAGTACTGTACGTGGAGAGGCTGACACCTAGGTCCACGCCCACAGCCCAGTTTTTTTGTGATTTGCCAAGTAAGTCGCTTTGTCAGGCCTGTTGGGCTGCAAATCTTTCAAGGCGAGGAGAGCTTTCATTCGGCTGGCCGAGAAAATGGCCCATCAGTAATGAGCAATGGGTTGTACATTTTTAAAACACATCAAACCGGCAATTAGTTTCAAATATCTTTTTTTCATTTCAAGATTTTAAATTACATTAATTTTTATGCGTGGAGAATTTATAGGATTTTATATTGATATACATTTATTTTTAAAATCAGTTTGAATGTGAGTCGAAATTTCGGGATTAAAAACAGTTCGAACCGCACCGAAATATGCAAAATTTCGTATAATTTTTTAATTGTTGCCACAATATGGGCTGTAATGCTAACAAAAAGAATATGGGCTCCAAAAAAACCTTAAGAATTAGCAAATGGGCTGTAAATTATTAGAAATAATGGCAGATGGGATGTATGTTGTTTTCCACAGATTTGAGGCTTTCCTAAAAAATAGGTTGACGCACAAGCACTGACTGTTGGATGTCCATCCAACGGCCATTGTGCTTCTTCAATCTGTACCCCTCCTGCTCCATCCGCTCAAACAAGCGCCGACGGGACTGCCTGCTCCCTCCTCCTCGCGGCCGGCTGTGCTGCCGCGCAGGCCTCACCGCCCGACCGTACTCCCATCGTTGGCCTAGCCATCCCTCTACTCACCCACACCTGCTGTTATTCTCCAGCGACGGCAGATGAACCAGTAAACCCTTGTACAGTCATACTCCCCTCCGCGTGGGCATCCACTGCCGAGTCTTCCCTGCCTCCGTGTCGTCCCCTTCATAGGCCTCACCGTCGTCCCCCGCCCTGGTGCTCTCGGCGTGGCGTGGTCAACTTGGTCAAGGAACGACTTCCATCGGACGTGGACTGTAAGTGGAGAGGCTGATAGCCGAGTCCACGGCCGCAACAAGGAAGAGCCTCCTTATTACGTGCAAAATAATTATTCCTCCACCTGACAGCGGGACCCACCGGATGGGCCACCGAATTTTGCGAAAAATTGTTTCCCCCTGACTGCTAGGACCCACCAGCTACATCTTCGCACGCAAGGAAGTGCGTCCTGGCAAAAAAACGATTCGCCCCCTGACTGCTGGGACCCACCAGCTACATCTTCGCAGGCAAGGAAGTGCCTGACAGTCCGGACCCACCTGGTCAAAGCGTACGTAGCATTGTCATTCTGGTCGAGAACGTGTACGTACATACTGGTCGATGTAGAGGCGTGCACGTGTCGTAGTAGAGGCGTGCACGTAGCATTTACACATACGTACAGCGGCCAGGGTGCAAGAAAGAGAATACGGCCACGTATGTGTACATACGGCCGGGGTCTCGTACGCCTACTCGTGCATACGTACGGCCATGGCTTGTGTACATGGCTGGGTCAGAAGGGAGAAACAACGTCGTCGTCGTGTTCATGGGGAGGCAACGGAATGCATCATGTTCATGGGGAGGCAACGGAATGCGTCGTGTTCATCAGGAGGGCTTGGATGGAACAGGCGATGGAAACGAGGCCTGGCGTACCGCAGAACGGAGGAAACGGCCTTGTGTTCGATAGGCCACGTTCGAAACGGGATCCTGTTCAAAGGAGGGGTCTGGCGTATCGCAAAACGGAGGAAATGGACCTCCTACGGTCTAAATGGGGGTCCTGTTGATCGGGAGGGGTGTGGCATACCGCAGAACGGAGGAAACGAACTTGTGTTGGAGCGCTACGGTCAAAACGGGGGTCCTTTTCATCGGGAGGGGTGTGGCGTACCGCAAAATGGGACTCCATGGGATACTGTTCATCTCCACCGTCGACCCCCTCCAGCCTCCACGAGCTACTGTTCATCCACCGTCGACCTCCTCCAGCCTCCACCTGTGACTGTTCATCCTCGGGCTCCTGTTCATCTAGCCTCCACCGCGCGCTACTCCACCGCCTACTGTTCAACCACCCCTCCACCGTCTACTATTCATCCAGCCCTCCACACCACGGGGTCCTATTCAACGACCCCTCCACGGGCACCCCTCCACCGTCTACTGTTCATCCAACCCTCCACACCATGTGGTCCTGTTCAACCACCCCTCCACCGTCTACTGTTCATCCAGCCCTCCACACCATGGGTTCCTGTTCATCCACCCCTCCACGGGCACCCCTCCACCGTCTACAGTTCATCCAGCCCTCCACCACACCACGGGGTCCTGTTCATCTAGAGGCAATGCTACTGCTCACTGTTCATCCAAACCCCCCCGCAACACTCACTGTTCATCCCATCGATCAGCTTCAGTTAGCAGTAGTAGCGAAGGAATCGCTCGATCGGGTTCAGTTAACAGCCATCGATCGATCGCTCGGGTTCAGTAACGCGTAACCTGCAGTGCAATCGCTCGGGTTCAGTTAGAGCCCAACGCCTCGCTCGGGTTCAGTTAGAGCCAACGCCTCGCACACACGCGTGTATGTGTACGAGAGAAACGCGCATCGCTCGGCCCCCGACCTCCCACCGTAACCGGGAACTCCCCGAAATTTTCCTCTCCCTCGCTTCTACCACGGTTTTTTCCGTCATGGACGGCCCAAAGAATGTCATGCAGCTGCGTCTCCGGCCCGCCCAGGACGAAAAGCCCATTTTCTGTCATGATTTTTTGTCATAGAAGTAGGAGCCAACCACATCTATGATGATACCGGGTTTTGTCACAATTATCATCATAGAAGTGTCATATGTATGACAAAAATTTTTTTGTTCGACCCAAAATGTCACGGATGTGTCTTTTTTTTGTAGTGAATGGACTGAGGAATATGAAGCCAGTTTTCAGGAGTTGAAGAGACGCTTTGTTACATCACCAGTGTTGATTCTGCCAGATCAACGCAAGGATTACGAAGTGTATTGCGACGCTTCTCGTTGAGGACTTGGAGCCGTACTTATGCAGGAGGGAAGAGTTGTTTCATATGCCACACGACAGCTTAAACCCCATGAGTTAAATTATGTTACACGTGATTTGTAGTTAGCAGCCGTAGTGCATGCGATGAAGACATGGAGATATTTTCTCATCAGAAACCATTGTGAGGTATACACGGATCACAAGAGTTTGAAGTATAAGTATATCTTCACGCAGAAGGAGTTGAATCTCAGGCAGAGGAGATGGTTAGAACTCATTGAGGATTATGACATGAGGTTGCATTATCATCCCAGAAAGGCTAACGTAGCAGCTGATGCATTGAGCCGCAAAAGTCATGTCAATACACTCATGACCGGAGAATTACCCAAGGAGTTGGCAGATGACCTTCGCGAGCTATGTTTGGAGATAGTTCCGAGAGGCTATGTAGCAGCATTGGAGATCCAGTCTATTTTGATGGATAAGATCAGAGAAGCTGAGAAGACGGACAAGGAGATTGCCGAGATAAAGGAAATAATGAGCAAAGGAAAAGCTAAAGGATTTCGTGAGGATGAGCACGATACCTTATGGTTTGAGGACCGTGTATATGTGCCAAGTAATCAGGAGATCAGGAAGTTGATTCTGCAAGAGGCCCATGATTCGCCATATTCGATTCACCCAGGAAATACCAAGATGTATCTGTATTTGACGGATGGTTTCTGGTGGACCAGAATGAAGAAGGATATTGCAGAGTATGTAGCAGTTTGTGATGTATGTCAGAGAGTGAAGACCGAGCATCAAAAGCCAGCAGGATTGCTACAACCATTGCCGATACCCGAATGGAAGTATGATAAACTAGGCATGGGTTTTATTATGGGATTACCCAGGACTCGTTTAGGCTATGACTCGATATGGGTTGTAGTCGATCGTTTGACGAAAGTAGCTCATTTCATTCTAGTGAAGACCACTTACACCAGTGCTAAGTTGGCAAAGATATACATGACCAGGATCGTATGTCTGCTTTGAGTTCCGAGGACCATTGTATTAGATAGAGGAACCCAGTTTACCTCAATGTTTTGGAATCAGTTGCATGAAACTTTGGGAACCAGGCTAGAGTTCAGTACAACAGATGAACAGACTGAGAGAGTCAATCAGATTCTGGAGGACATGCTGAGATCTTGTGCACTAGACTATGGATCTAGTTGGGACGAAAATTTGCCTTACGCAGAGTTCTCATACAACAACAGCTATCAAGCAAGTTTGAAGATGGCCCCTTTCGAAGCATTGTACGGAAGGAGGTGCAGAACACCGTTATTGTGGGACGAAGTTGGAGACCGACGGTTGTTTGGACCAAATTTGATTAAAGAGTCTGAAGAGAAGGTTAAGCTGATTCGCGATAGACTCAAGGTAGCCCAGTCCAGGCAGAAGAGTTATGCGGATTCAAAACGCAAGGAGATAGTTTACGAAGTTGGAGACAGGGTGTATCTTTGTGTATCCCCACTTCGAGGAGTGAAGCTCTTTGGAGTTAAGGGAAAGTTAACACCACATTTTGTGGGACCATACAAAGTTTTGGAACATATGAGAGAAGTTGCTTACAAGTTGGAATTACCCGAAGGATTGTTAGGAGTTCACGATGTGTTCCACGTTTCTCAGTTGAAGAAGTGCCACGTAGAGATGGCAGATATTCCTTTGAGAGATACAGTACCGCTGGAAGCTATACAGTTGGATAGCGATTTGACCTACGAGAAGAAGCCAGTCAGAATTCTCGAGTTTGCTAGCAGAGTCACACGCAACAAAGTAATCAAGTTCTGCAAAGCTCAGTGGAGTCACCATACTGAAGAGGAAGCCACCTGGGAACGAGAGGAAGACCTACGGAAGAATCACTCTCACCTATTTTCTAGCCAACCCGAATCTCGAGGGCGAGATTCATCTTAAGGGGGGTAGGTTTGTGACATCCCAAATTTTCAATTTGGAATGTTATACATTAGATCATCATTGCATATCATATTTTATTTGCATTTTGGTTTGATCCTAGAAATTCTACGCAACTCAAGGACCCACGGAGAGAGTTGGGGATTTCATTAATTTCATATTCGAGTTTTTCTCCAATTTTGAAAAGAGGTTCGCTTGATTTTAATTATTTTTGTCTTTCAATATTTCTTTTATCAAAATAAAAGAGAGAGAATAAAATGAATTCCTCAAAATAAAGAAATATCGGAGATTTAATGTTAAAATCAAATAAGATTTTTTTTATTCGGAGTTTTATTGCTATTTTATTTGAATTGGGAAGAATATGTGTTTTTTCAAAATTGCATTAGAGGCCCAAATAAATGTTCACCTTGTCCGGCCTATTTTTAGAGGATGAGGAAAGTTTTATTTCGGGATTTTTGGAGTCCGTTTTGTACTTCTTTCTTTCTTTTTCTGCATGTCGGAATTATTTAAAAAAAGAGAGAAACCGACTCCGGGCCGTACCCAAGCGGGACTCTGCCCGGAGGGCTTTATAAGCCGCCGCCCTGAGCCCAATGCCTAAACACTAACCCTAGTTGCGCCGCGTGCCGCAGCCGCGCTGCTGCGCCGCCACCCGCTGCCCCCGCGCCGCCGCACCGGAGCCGCCACCGCCGTCTCGCCGGATCCGTCGGAGGTAGCCGCCGCCGCCTCGGTTTTTGCGAGAAAACCGAACGGTTTTATTTGAAACCCTAGATCCGGTTCGGTTTATTTTTTTCGGTTTAGTTATTTAGCGAACGCCCATTCGTATGTTCATTTTAACAAATGGATTACACAGTTTAGCCGCAGACAGCAAACGTTCGTTCGTTAGCTTGTTCGTCAGTTTTTCTTTTTCTCGGATTTTCCGCGATTATTTTCGATCGCTATTTCTGATCCGATTTTCGTTTTAGTTTATCTTTTCGCTCGTTTATCGGAATCAGGCGATTCAAGCGCCTAGAGTTTCGTCTCGAAGCCCTCTTTCTATTTAATCAACTTAAACAAGTTTTTGCTACTGTAAAATTTGACTTTAGTACAAATTAGTAAACGAAGCTTGTTTATTTCGTCGTTTGCAAACCGGAGTTCTTAAGTTGAACTTTCTAGTTAGATCTCTTATTTGAGTTTTACCCATGCCCTTGCTTGATTGTTTATTGTATGCTTGTTTGTTTGCGATAGAGTACCCGGAGTGCGAAGCGTGCTACTACGAGTCTCTAGGTTTCGCGGATCATCAGCAAGGCAAGTAACACTTTGATCATACCTCTTTACTACCCAGTTTTATTGCATTAAATCAACCCTCAAACATTGCATGAGTAGGATTGATAACATGTGGGTTGGGAAGTAGTTGAGGTAGTACCTATTCACCTGTTTATTTATCAAACCTTTGGGAGTTACTTATACGTTGCTTATATTGCTATGCTATGCTCATAGACGTGGATTGGGTTTGAGTGTATTCATGACAGATGTGAGTATTAATTAATGGTTAACTTAACGTGGCAACTTTAATACACATCTGGGTGGATTGAGGCACCTAGGAACCTAGTGATTGCCTATATTTTTTTTGGAAATCCCGGGGTACCGTGTGATTCTCCTATGGACTGTCACCCAGGCTCAAAGGGATCATGAGATTATTCATGCTAGAAACTTCCGTGTGTAGCCACAAGCCATTTTGGGCTCTGGTATAGTTGATTAAGTCGTGTGAACTCTTATAGTGGTAGATTAGCAGATGTAGGGGATGTAGGTGGTACTGTCTACCCATCGTAAGGTGCTAACGCTTCTGAAAGACTATGTCTCGGTCATCCGTTTCTCAAACACCATGTAGTGCGAGAAATCCAATGGAGGAGATCCAGTCTTGTGGGGAAAAGTGCGCAAACCTCTGCAGAGTGTACAAACGAATCATGGTTAGCCGTGTCCCAGGTTATGGACATCTTGAGTATGTGGTGTTTGGATTATCATGTGGATCTCATCACTCTTAACTAAAAATTGGATTGGGTTATTATTATACCTTTTAATTGCGATTGAGATGGGGTTTACCATTCTCAATGTTTAACAACCACCATGATAGTTAAATAAAGTTTATTCCTTTGTTGTAGGGAAAAATTGGCTTTTCGCAAAACTTATTAACCATATAGCCTCCACCAGCCATATATGCATGTAGTGATAACATTATTCTGATCGTTACTCTCTTATGTTACATTGCCAGCATATTCCATGTGCTGACCCGTTTTCGGGCTGCAACGTATCATGTTGCAGACTTTTCAGACAACGAGTAAGGAGCCTTAGGTCATGGTCTTTCACTCAGTGATGCCGTTGGAGTTGATGGACTCACTTTATCTTCCAAGCCTTCCGCTGTTATCGTATTAGATGGCCTTAAGCCATATTTATTGTAATAAGTTCTCTTTTGAGACATTCGTTGTAATAAGTGTGTGATTGCTACTCTGTTATAAATCCTTCAAGTAATGTGTGTGTCAGCATTACCGATCCAGGGATGACACTGATGCATAGAGATCAGACTGTTTGAGGTTTGGTCGCTACATCATAAGTAGGAGGTTTGTTCAAGTAAGAACAACACCTAAGCACCGGTCCACCCACATATCAAATCATCAAAGTAGCGAACGCAAATCAAACCAACACTACTAGGGAAAAGCCTAGCAGGAGCACGGGTTTTGGGCCTATTAGCAGCGCGGGGCCGGCGCTACTAATAAGGCGCTACAGGTAACGTATAGCAGCAGCGCGGGTGCCACCCGCGCTACTACTACATCCGTTAGTAGTAGCGTGTGTAAAAACCCGTGCTACTACTAACCCGCGGAATTTTTTTTTGAATTTTTCGCGCGAATTTTCAAATTTCTGAATTATTTTAACCTCTAATCTCTAATCACCCTCATCGCTGCTCAATTTAATCTCTAATCACCCCCCATCATTCCAAATCATCTAACTTCCCAGACGGTCACCCATCCTCTCACTACTCCAGCCTGAGCACGCTTAACTTCCGGGTTCTATTCTCCCTCAATTCCAAGTCTGCACTTGTTGTTTTCCTAACAATAGTAAGATGTCAATCCTATTAACCCTCGGGAGTTTAGCTTGAGCATGAAGTCACACATTTCGCTGTTTGAGTTTAAAACTATTGTTCTAAAAAACAATAATTATTTAGTAACACTAATATTTCTTGAATAAGGAGTTTGACCACATTTTGACCAAAGTTTGACCACAGTTTGACCAGATTTGACCAAAATTCCAAAAAATGAAATAATTATTTAGTAACACTAATATTCTTGAATAATTATTTAGTAACACTAATACTTCTTGAATAAGTAGTTTAACCATAGTTTGACCAGATTTGACCAAAATAAAAAAACTGAAATTTGAGCATAACTTTTTTTCCTTTTAGAATTTGAGGATTCTAAAAATTTGCAAACAGGCCATAGAGGATATCTCCATCGTATGCGGATTTTCGTGCTGAACACTTTTGATATATTATACTTTTTTTCTGACATCGTATGCAAAAGTTATAGCCGTTTTACATTTTCCCTAACTTTTTGCAAAACATGTCCAAATTTAAGTTTTTAAATTTTCCTAACTAGTAGATGTAGTAACATAACTACATCTCGAAGGATTTAATTTTTGAAACATTTTGATATATTATACGTTTTTTTCTAACATCGTATGCAAAAGTTATAGTTGTTTTACATTTTCCCTACACTTTTTGCAAAACATGTCCAAATTTAAGTTTTTAAATTTTCCTAACTAGTAGATGTAGTAACATAACTACATCTCGAAGGATTTTAATTTTTGAAGTTTTTATCATTTTCTTTTTCTTTTTACAAAACTGAAAAGGTGATCCATGGGGGGGTGTAGAGTTTCAAAATGTGACCTTTAGTAGTAGCGAGGGATTTTACCCCTCGCTACTACTATGGCATGTCCGGGAGGGGCACGGTTGAGACCTCTTAGTAGTAGCGAGGGGTAAAAACTTAGTAGTAGCGCGGGTTTATAACCCTCGCTACTAGTATGGCATGGCCCAGGGGCATGGTAGAGACCGCTTAGTAGTAGCGATGGGTAAAAACTAGCGCTACTGCTATCAACTTAGTAATAGCGAGGGTTAAAAACCCGCGCTACTACTATGGCATGTCCCGGGGGGCACGGTAGAGACCGCTTAGTAGTAGCGAGGGTAAAAAACCAGCGCTACTACTATCAACTTAGTAGTAGCGAGGGTTAAAAACCCGTGCTACTGCTACTTAGCAGCAGCGCCTAATTTTAAAGTGCGCTGCTGGTAAGATTCTGTGTATAGGCTTTTCCCTAGTAGTGCAACATGATGAAAGTGACTAGATGAAATTCCCGTGTACCCTCAAGAACGCTTTGCTCACTATAAGAGACCGTTTTGGCCTGTCCTTTGCCTCAAAAGGATTTGGCTACCTTGCTGCATACTTGTTACAATTATCGTTACTTGCTCGTCACAAATTACCTTGCTATCAAACTACTCACTATTTACAATTTCAGCATTTGCAGACACTACCTTACTGAAAACTACTTGTCATTTCCTTCTGCTCCTCGTTGGGTTCGACACTCTTACTTATCGAAAAATGCTACAATTGATCCCCTATACTTGAGGGTCATCAAGGCTATTTTTTGGTGCCGTTGCTGGGGAGTGAAGCGCCTTTGGTAAGTGGAATTCGGTAAGGAAACATTTGTATAGTGTCCTGAAAATTATTGTCACTTGTTACTATGGAAAATAGTCCTTTGAGGGGTTTGTTCGGGGTATCTTCACCTTGTCCGGAACCACAATTAGCCACCCCTCAACCTACTGCACCTATTGAAAATATTGAATATGAAATTCCTTCTAGTATGATAGAACAACTGCTAGCTAATCCTTATGTAGGAGCTGGAACCGAACATCCTGATATGCACTTGATACATGTGGTACAAATTTTTGGATTGTTTAAGCTTGCAGGTATACCCAGGGATGAAGTTATGAAAAAGGTTTTCCCTTTATCTTTGAAGGGAAAAGCAATGGCATGGTATAGGCTATGCGATGATATTGGGTCATGGAAGTGGAATCGTTTGAAATTGGAGTTCCACCAGAAATTTTATCCTATGCATCTAGTTCATCATGATCGGAATTATATATATAATTTTTGGCCTCATGAAGGAGAAAATATCGCTCTAGCTTGGGGGAGGCTTAAGTCAATGTTATATTAATGCCCCAATCATGACCTCTCAAGAGAAATTATTATTCAGAATTTTTATGCTCGGCTTTCTCATAATGATCAAATCATGCTGGATACTTCTTGTGCTGGTTCTTTTATGAAGGAAACTATTGAATTTTGGTGGGATCTTTTGGAAAGAATTAAACGCAACTCTAAAGATTGGGAACTCGACGAAGGTAAAGAGTCAGCTATAAAGCTTAAGTATGATTGTGTTAAATCTTTTATCGATACCAATGCTTTTCAAAAGTCTAGCACTAAATTTGGACTTGACTCTGAGATAGTAGCCTCCTTTTGTGAATCATTTGCTACTCATGTTGAACTCCCTAAAGAGAAGTGGTTTAAATATCACTCACCTATTAAACAAGAAATTAAAGAACCGGTACCAGTTAAAGAAGAAACTGTACTTTATAATGTTGATCCAGTTGTTCCTACTGCTTATATTGAGAAACCTCCTTTTCCTATTAGGATAAAGGAACATGCTAAAGTTTCAACTTTGGTTAAGAAAAGCTCTGTTAGAACACCTAAACCAAATGAACAAATTGGAGTTGAACCTAATATTGCTATGGTTAAAGATCTCTTAGAAGAAGATGTGGATGGGCATGTTATCTACTTCTGTGTAGAAGCTGCTAGAATTGCCAAACCCGAAAAAGGGATAAAAATAGACCTGTTGTTGGCATGCCTGTCATTTCAGTTAAAATAGGAGATCACTATTATCATGGTTTATGTGACATGGGTGCTAGTGTGAGTGCTATTCCTTACAATTTATATCAAGAAATTAGGGAAGACATAGCACCTACAGAGTTAGAAGACATAGATGTTACTATTAAACTTGCAAATAGAGACACCATATCACCTTGTGGGATTATTAGAGATGTTGAAGTCTTGTGCAGGAAAATAAAATACCCTACTGATTTTCTTGTTCTCGGTTCCCCACAAGATGACTTCTCTCCCATTATCTTTGGTAGACCCTTCTTGAACACAGTTAATGTTAAGATAGATTGCTAGAAACAAATTGTGGGTGCTAGTTTTGGTGATGAGTCTCATGAGTTTAATTTTTCCAAGTTTAGTAGAAACCATCATGAAAAAGAATTGCCTAGTAAGGATGAATTAATTGGTCTTGCTTCTATTGTTGTGCCACCTACTGATCCTTTAGAGCAATACTTGCTAGACCATGAAAATGATTTACATATGCATGAAAGAAATGAAATAGACAATATATATTTAAACAACGTCCTCTACTTAAATACAATTTGCCTATTGAAACTCTAGGAGGTCCTCCTCCACCTAAAGGTGATCTTGTGTTTGAATTAAAACAATTGCCAGACACTTTGAAATATGCTTATCTTGATGAAAAGAAAAAAATATCATGTTATTAGTGCTAACCTTTCAGAACATGAAGAAGAAAGATTATTGAAAGTTCTAAGGAAGCACCGAGCTCCTATTGGATATACTCTTAATGATTTAAAGGGCATTAGCCCCACTCTATGTTAGCACAAATTTAATATGGAACCTGATGCTAAACTAGTTGTTGATCATCAATGTCGACTAAATCCAAAGATGAAAGAGGTGGTAAGAACGGATATATTAAAGCTTTTTGAAGCAGTTATAATTTATCCTATAGCTGATAGTAGATGGGTAAGTCATGTTCATTGTGTCCCTAAGAAGGGAGGTATAAATGTTGTTCCTAATGATAAGAATGAACTTATTCCACAAAGAATTGTTACAGGTTACAAAATGGTAATTGATTTTAGAAAATTAAATAAAGCAACTAGAAAAGATCATTACCCTTTGCCTTTTACTGATCAAATGCTTGAAAGATTATCTAAGCACACACAGTTTTGCTTCCTTGATGGATATTCTGGCTTTTCACAAATACCTATTTCTCAACCTTATCAAGAAAAGACCACTTTCACTTGTCCTTTTGGAGCCTATGCTTATGACGTATGCCTTTCGGTTTATGTAATGCACCTGCTACCTTTCAAAGATGCATGATGGCTATATTCTATGATTTTTGTCAAAAGATTGTTGAAGTTTTCATGGATGATTTCTCTGTTTATGGGAAGTGTTTTGATGATTGTTTAAGCAATCTTGAGCGAATTTTACAGAGATGTGAACAAACAAATCTTGTCATGAATTGGGAGAAGTGCCACTTTATGGTTAATGAAGGCATTGTTTTGGGTTATAAAATTTATGCAAGAGATATTGAAGTGGACCAAGCTAAGGTTGGTGCAATTGAGAAAATGCCATGTCCTAAGGACATCAAAGGTATTCGTAGTTTCCTCGGTCATGCTGGTTTCTATAGGAGATATATCAAAGACTTCTCTAAAATTTCTAGGCCTCTTACTAGTCTCTTGCAAAAGGATATTCCTTTTGTTTTTGATGATGATTGTTTAGAAGCCTTTGAAACACTCAAGAAAGCCTTAATTACTGCACCTATTGTTCAACCAACTGATTGGAACTTGCCTTTTGAAATTATGTGTGATGCTAGTAATTATGATGTTGGTGCTGTTATAGGACAAAGAGTTGATAAGAAATTGAATGTTATTCATTATGCTAGTAAAACTTATATTGTTGATTCCAAAGTAACTATTCACACAGACCATGCTACTATTAAATATCTTATGGAAAAGAAAGATGCTAAACCTAGACTTATTCGTTGGGTTCTCTTGTTACAAGAATTTGATTTACATAACATTGATAAGAAAGGAGCCGAGAAACCCGTAGCTGATAACTTGTCTAGGCTTGAAAATGTGCTTGATGACCCACTACCTATTGATGATAGTTTTCTTGATGAGCAGTTAGCTGCAATAAATGTTGCGAATAGTACTTCTTGGTATGCTGACTAGGCTAATTACATTGTTGCTAAATATTTTCCACCTAGCTTTACATACCAACAAAACAAAAAAATCTTCTATGATTGAAGACATTACTTTTGGGATGACCCACATCTTTATAAAGAAGGAGTAGATGGTATTATTAGACGTTGTGTGCCTAAGCATGAACAGGGACAAATCCTACGGAAATGTCACTCCGAGGCTTATGGAGGGCATCATGCTGAAGATAGAACTGCTCAAAAGCCATTGCAATCTGGATTTTATTGGCCTACTCTCTTCAAGGATGCCCATAAGTTTGTCTCATCTTGTGATGAATGCCAAAGCGTCACCAAATGCCTATGAATTATTCACTTGTTGTTGAACCATTTGATGTTTGGGTATTTGATTACATGGGACATTTTCCTTCCTCTAATGGGTATACACATAATTTGGTTGTTGTTGATTATGTTACTAAATGGGTAGAAGCTATTCCAACCAGTAGTGTTGATCACAACACGTCTATTAAAATGCTTAAGGAAGTTATTTTCCCAAGGTTTAGAGTCCCTAGATATTTAATGACCGATAGTGGTTCACACTTTATTCATGGAGCTTTCCGTAAAATGCTTGCCAAGTATGATGTTAACCATAGAATTGCATCACCCTATCATTCTCAGTCTAGTGATCAAGTTAAGCTTAGCAATAGAGAAATAAAATTAATTTTGCAAAAGACTATTAATAGGTCCAGGAAGAATTGGTCTAACAAATTAGATGATGCACTTTGGGCTCATAGAACATCTTATAAAAATCCTATGGGTATGTGTCCTTATAAAATGGTTTATGGAAAAGCTTGTCATTTACCTCTTGAGTTAGAACATAAAGCATATTGGGCAGTTAAAGAACTTAACTATGACTTCAAACTTGCTAGTGAAAAGAGGTTATTTTATATAAGCTCATTAGATGAATGGAGAACCCAAGCTTATGAAAATGCAAAGTTATTCAAAGAAAATGGTAAAAGGTTGCATGACAAAAGAATTCAAAAACGTGAGTTTAAAGCCGGAGAGTATGTTCTTTTCTACAACTCTCGTTTCAAATTCTTTGCAAGCAAACTCTTCTCAAAATGGGAAGGCCCCTGGGTCATCGAGGAGGTTTACCGGTCTGGAGCCATCAAAATAAATAATTTTGAAGGCACTAACCCGAAGGTTGTCAAGGGCAACGATTAAAGCGTTATATCTTAGGAGCGCCTATTAATGTTGAAAGCAATATTTTTCAAACTTTGACACCGGAAGAGCACACAAGAGAGTCCTTCCAGAACACTCCAGAATCGTCAAAATAAGGAGGTACGTAGTACGGTAAGTAAACGGACTCTGAAAAATCTGCAAAAATATTTTTTGTTAGTTTTGGAATAGTTGAGGATTTTAGGAATAAAGAAACTGCCAGGAAGCGTCCCTTGGTGGGCACAAGACACCAAGGCACGCTAGGGTTCTCTAGCACGCCCAGGTGGGTTGTGCCCACCTGGGACACCTCCCGGACTCCATTTTTCTTTTGTTTACTTGTCCTCCAGGATAAAAAAATCTATATATACTTCCCGAACCTATTAACCACCATACCGCGGAGAAAATCCTCTGTTCTCTTTTCTTGATGTTTTCTGTCAGATCCCCTCTATAATGGCCTCTTCAGGTTCCTCCAAGGACAAGATTTCTTCTTCATCACCACCATCACCTTCTTCACCACCAAAGGAGAATTGAGTATCGGGTATGGGCACTCCCCTTGGCTTCCGCCAAGCTTGGGGGAGGTGCCCCAGTATCGTATCATCCCACTATCCTTTTGCTTTTACTTATCTTAGTTCAATCTTTTACTTAGATGAATAAGTTTAGTTCAATCTTTTCTTCTTTGATAATTTGCTTAGTGATCCATCATTGTTATCATGTGCAAGTTATATAATAAAGTCTAGTGTGAAGTTTTCGCTTTCTTTGCTTTCATGTTGCAAATAAAGAAAAAAAGAAATAATAAAGAAAGAAAAAGAGAAAAGAAAGCAAACAAAGAAAGGAAATAAATCAATAAGATAATATACTAATCCTATGGTAGGTGATAGCACCACATAAGGAAAAGAATAAGTAAGAACGTTTTATTAGAGGTTGACAAACATAACATTGGTCAGTGATGCAACTCATGAAAGAATTAATAAGGGAAGGGAAGATTCACATATAAATATACTATCCTAGAAATCTTTTGTGATTGTGAGCCCTCATCAAAATATTATATGCCAAAATTGTTGACATTGGACAAGGAAGACAACGTAATGGTTAATGTATGTTTATATTCACATAGAAGTCATATTGCCATAGATCCTTTAACATGTGATGCTTTCCCCCTATCTTTGCTAGCCAAAAATTCTGCACTAAATAGAGATAATACTTGTGCATCCAAAAACCCTTAAGACGAAATCTTTTTCAAGTGTCCACCATACCTACCTAGGGATTGAACAAGATCCCTCAAGTAAGTTGTCATCGGTGCAAAAAGGCAATAAAAATTGCTTCTAAATATGTGAGATCATTTAGTGTAAGAGAAAATTGAGCATTGTACGAACTTGGATGACAAGGAATAAAAGTGACAGACTACATAATAAAGGTTGTCATCTTAAGGGGCAATACAACGTGACATTCTCTTGCACTAAGGGATTGAGCATGCAAACAAAGAAGCGCATGGCAACCTCTGCTTCCCTCTGTGGAGGGTGTATCTTATACTTTTATGCAAAGATTCAAAGTTTTCCTTCTATTCCTTTTTATTTTCTATTTTGGCAAGCATCGTGTGGTGAGGAAAGATCTAGGCACATATGTCCAGTTGAATATAGATAGCATGAGTTATTATTGTTGACATCACCCTTGAGGTGACTATGTTGGGAGGCAAAACTATAAGCCCCAATCTTTCTATGTGTCCGGTTGAAACGTTTTGCTCATGGGTACAAGGTGAGTATTAGCAATCATAGAAGACTATATGATGGTTGAGTATGTGCACTTGCTTAAAAGGCTCTGACACGTGAGTCTTCCTGAAAAGATGATGAATTGTAGTTGCAAAGTGGACTGAGAACATAGTTTGTTGGTTTCTGATAGAGTTTTTGCTTTATACC
Organism: Triticum urartu; assembly: GCF_003073215.2. Taxonomy (NCBI): domain Eukaryota; kingdom Viridiplantae; phylum Streptophyta; class Magnoliopsida; order Poales; family Poaceae; genus Triticum; species Triticum urartu. The sequence continues at coordinate 82,559,568 of NC_053022.1, read as the reverse complement.
TCGATTGTTTGATGAACTATTACTTATTCATGGGAAGTATATGATGCAAGTTCTATGATAAAAGTCCTATGTTTAAATTTGTTGTTGTTATGATAATCAACATGATGCTTCTATGTCCGTATTTTGTTTTTATCGACACCTCTCTCTCAAAGCATGTGGACATGTTTTTCTCTTTCGGAGGTCTAAGCTTGGGGGAGTTGATACGTCCATTTTGCATCATGTTTTCTTACTGTTATTTATAATGTATTCATCCATAATAATGCTTTTTGGAGTAATTCCAATGCCTTTTCTCTCATAATTTGCAAGGTACACAACAAGAGGGAGAATTCCGGCAGTTGGAAATCTGGACTTGGAAAAGCTACGTCAGGCCACCTATTCTGCACAACTCCAAATGAGCTGAAACTTCACGGAGATTTTTTATGGATTATTTAAGAAATATTGGAGCCAATAAACACCAGAGGTTGCCACCAGGTGGGCACAACCCACCTGGGCGCGCTAGGCCCCCCAAGCGTGCCCTGGTAGGTTGTGGCATCCTTGGCCCACCTCCGGTGCCCATCTTTTGATATAAAAGTCATTTTGACCTAGAAAAAATAAGGAGGAGGCTTTCGGGACAAGGCGCCGCCGTCTCAAGGCGAAAGTTGGGCAGGGGAACTTTTGTTCTCCGGCGGAGCGAATCTGCCGGGGGAACTTCCCTCCCGGAGGGGGAAATCATCGTCATCATCATCACCAACAACTCTCCCATCTTGGGGAGGGCAATCTCCATCAACATCTTCACCAGCACCATTTCATCTCAAATCCTAGTTCATCTCTTGTATTCAATCTTGTTACCAGAACTATAGATTGTTGCTAGGGGGTGACTAGTAGTGTTGATTACATCTTGTAGTTGATTACTATATGGTTTATTTTGTGGAAGATTATATGTTCACATCCGTTATGCATATTAATACCCCTCTAATCATGAGCATGTTCATTGTTTGTGAGTAGTTACTTTTGTTCTTGAGGTCACGGGATAAATCATGTTGAAAGTAATCATGTGAATTTGATATGTGTTCAATATTTTGATGGTATGTATGTTGTGATTCCCTTAGTGGTGTCATGTGAACGTCGACTACATGAAACTTCACCATATTTGGGCCTAAGGGAATGCATTATGGAGTAGTAAATAGATGGTGTGTTGCGAGAGTGACAGAAAATTAAACCCCGGTTTATGCACTATTCCATAAGGGACCAATTGGATCCTAGAGTTTAATGGTATGGTTAAAATTTATTCTTAATACTTTTCTTGTAGCTGCGAATGCTTGTGGGGGGGGTTATCATAAGTAGGAGGTTTGTTCAAGTAAGAACATAACCTAAGCACCGGTCCACCCACATATCAAATCATCAAAGTAGCGAACGCAAATCAAACCAACATGATGAAAGTGACTAGATGAAATTCCCGTGTACCCTCAAGAACGCTTTGCTCATTATAAGAGACCATTTTGGCCTGCCCTTTTTTGCCTCAAAAGGATTGGGATACCTTGTTGCATACTTGTTACAATTATCGCTACTTGCTCGTCACAAATTACCTTGCTATAAACTACTCGCTACTTACAATTTCAGCACTTGCAGACACTACCTTACTGAAAACTACTTGTCATTTCCTTCTGCTCCTCGTTGGGTTCAACACCCTTACTTATCGAAAAGAGCTACAACTGATCCCCTATACTTGTGGGTCATCACCGGCTCCCTCCCCTAGTCCAATTCGGTTTGGGAAAGGGGGGCACCCCTCTCACGTGGCCTTTCTCCTCTCCTCCAATAAGGCCCAATAGGCCCAATACTTCTCCTGGGGGGTTCCGGTAACCTCCCTGTACTCAGGAAAAATGCCCGAACCACTCGGAACCATTCCCATGTCCAAATGCAACCTTCCAATATATGAATCTTTACCTCTCAACCATGTCGAGACTCCTTGTCATGTCCATGATCTCACCTGGGACTCCGAACAAACTTCGGTCATCAAATCACCTAACTCATAATACAAATCGTCATCGAGCGTTAAGCGTGCGGACCCTACGGGTTCGAGAACTATGTAGACATGACCGAGACACATCTCCACTCAATAACCAATAGCGGAAACTGGATGCTCATATTGGTTCCTACATATTCTACGAAGATCTTTATTGGTCAAACCGCATAACAACATACGCTGTTCACTTTGTCATCGGTATTTTACTTGCCCGAGATTCGACCATCGATATCATCATACCTAGTTCAATCTCATTACTAGAAAGTCTCTTTACTCATTCCATAATGAATCATCCCGTAACTAACTGTAGCGACCCGACCTCAGATGGTCAAGTCTCTGTGCTTCAGTGTCATCCCTGGATCGGTAATGCTGACACACACAGTACTCGAAGGCTTTATAGCAGAGTAGCAATCACACACTTATTACATCGAAAGTCTTAAAAGAGAACTCATTACAAAAATATTGATTAAGGCCATCTAATACGATAACAGCGGAAGGCTTGGAAGATAAAGTGAGTTTGCACGGCAATGGCATAGCCGAGCTGCACGGCAACGACCTAACGAACCTTACTCCTCGTCTGAAAAGTCTGCAACATAATACATTGCAGCCCGAAAACGGGTCAGCACATGGAATATGCTGGCAAAGTAACATAGTAGAGCAAGAACAGAATAATGCTATCGCTACATGCATATTTGGCTGGTGGAAAGCTCTATGGTTACAGTTTTGCGAAAAGCCAATTTTTCCCTACAACAAAGGAATAGATTTTAATTTTACTATCATGGTAGTTGAAACATCATTGAGAAGGTTCCTCCAACTCAATCCCAATTAAGGTGATTAACAACCCAACAATATTAGTTAAACATGATGAGATACTTTTGATAACCCAATTACTAGATACTCAAGAATTGTCCATAACCGGGGACACGGCTAACCATGATTAGTTTGTACACTCTACAGAGGTTTGCGCATGTTTCCCCACAAGACTCAATCTCCTCCGTTGGATTTCTCACACTACAGGGTGTTTGAGAAACGGATGACCGAGACACGGTCTTTCAGAAACATTAACTCTCTACTCCGGACAGACCATACCAAACCTACATCCCACTACCTGCTGATCTGCCTCTTCAAGAGCTTCACGTAACTTACTCAACTATGCTAGAGCCCATAATAGCTTGTGGCTGCACATGGAAGTTTCTAGCATGAATCATCTCAGTTCCCTTTGAGCCTGGGTGGCGGTCCATAGGAAGATCACACGGGTACTCCGGGATTTCCAAAAATACAAGCAACACTGGGTACTCCAGGTGCCTCAATCCACCCAGTTGTTTGATTAAGTTGCCACCTTAAGTTGAACCATTAATTAACAAGCTCACATCTGTCATGTATTTCACTCAAACCCAAACCGCGTCTACGAGCATAGCATAGCATAGTATATATAAGCAACTCGTAGAGTAACTCCCAAGGGTTTGAATGTAATAGGGCAAATGGGTTCTACCTCATCAACTACTTCCCAACCCACAAGTTAATGACATCCTAATCATGCAATGTTTGAGGATTGGAACTAATGCATAAAAATTGGTTGACAAAAGGGATATGATCAAAGTGTTACTTGCCTTGCTGACGATCTGCGAAACCTAGGGACTCATAGTAGCATGCTTCGCACTCCGGGTGTTCTATCGCAAGCAAACAATAGCATACATAAGTAACAAGCAATGATGCACAAGCAAAACTCAAACAAAAGAGGTTTACTAGAAAGTTCAAATTAAGAACTCCGGTTCACAAAAAGAATCAAATCAAACGGAGCAACGAAACTCAAACGGCGAAAGAAAGAAGCTTTGTTTACTAATCTGAAACTAGGTCAAATTTTACAGTAGAGAAAACTTGTTTGAGTTGGTTAAGCAGAAAGAGGGTTTCGAGACGAAACTCTAGGCGCTTGAATCGCCTGATTCCGACTAACAAGCAAAAAGATAAACAAAAACTAAGGTCGGATCAGAAATCGCGATCAAAGAAAATCGTGGAATAAATCCGATAAAAGAAAACTGATGAACAAACTAATGAACGAGCGTTCCTTGGCTGTTTCTAACGAGCGAAGAACCGTTCGTTAAAACGAACGTTCGGACAAATGTCCGCTAAATAGAAGAACCGAGAAAAACTGGCGAATCCGAAAAAACGGATATAGGGTTTCTAAAAAACCGGACGGTCTTTATAAAAAACCGGCGGTGGGGCGCGGTGGCTACCTTCGGCGAGAGGGCTCCGGCGAGGCGGGGCAGCGACGGGGCGGCGGCGGCCCGGGGCTGCGGCGGCGACTGCGGCGGTGGCGGCTAGTGCAGCGCGGGCGGCGGTGGTGTGGTGGGGTTTGAGGGCGGGGGTGGCGGTGTATATAAGGGCGGGGCGGGGCGGCTTGGAGGAGGGGGCAAGGCGCGGGGGTGGAGAGGAGTCCGGCTCGGACTCCTAGTCCGAGTCGGCGGCGGCGGCGCTCGCGGGGGACGCGGCGGCGGCGGCCTGGCGAGGCTGGGCCTTAGGCCCAGTCGGCGCGAGAACCCTTTTTTTTTAATAATTTCGCCGACCGAAATAAAATCCTAGAAAAATAAATAAAAATCTAAAAATGCCAAAATAAATTTTCACCGTCTAAATAAAATATTTAGAACAAGATGAACATTTTCATGGCCCTAAAATGCAACTTTGGAAAACGTGCAATTTTTCTAATGCAACCAAAATTGCAATATAATCCAAATAAAGCAATTATTTGATTTTAATATTTTCCTCCAATATTTCAATTATCTTGGAGAAGTCATATTATCTCGTCTCATATATTTTTAGTGTGAAATATTTTTGGAGAGAAAATAATTAAAACCAAAAATCCTCGTTTCAAGATTTGATAAAGATCAAATTTGAAAACCGGAAATCCCCAACTCTCTCCGAGGGTCCTTGAGTTGCTTAGGATTTCGAGGATCGCGAGACGAGATGCGAATAAAATATGATATGCATGGATGACTATGTATAACATTCCAAATTGAAAATTTGGGATGTTACAAACCTACCCCCCTTAAGATGAATCTCGCCCTCGAGATACGGGTTGGCTAGAAAATAGGTGCGGGTGGTCTTTGCGAAGATCATCCTCTCGTTCCGCGGTGGCTTCATCCTCGGTATGGTGGCTCCATTGAACTTTGCAAAACTTGATAACCTTACTGCGGGTGACTCTGCTGGCAAACTCAAGAATCTTAACTGGTTTCTCCTCATAAGTCAAATCACTGTCCAACTGAATCGCCTCTAGGTGTACTGTATCTCTTAGCGGTACATCTGCCATCTCAGCATGACACTTCTTCAGCTGTGAAATGTGAAACACGTCATGAACTCCTGACAATCCGTCGGGTAACTCCAACTTGTAGGCAACTTCTCCCATCCGTTCCAAGATACGATACGGTCCTACAAATCTTGGGGCTAACTTTCCTTTAACTCCAAAACATTTCACTCCTCTCAAGGGTGATACTCGCAGATATGCTCGATCTCCAATTTCATAGGTTACCTCCTTGTGTTTTGAGTCAGCATAACTCTTCTGCCTAGACTGAGCAATCTTCAGTCTGTCACGAAGCAACTTAACCTTCTCCTCAGACTCCTTAATCAAGTCGGGTCCAAACAACTGTCGGTCTCCTACCTCGTCCCACATCAATGGTGTTTTTCACCTTCGTCCATACAGGGCTTCAAATGGTGCCATCTTCAAACTGGCTTGATAGCTATTGTTATATGAAAACTCTTCATATGGCAAATTGTCATCCCAACTAGATCCATAGTCTAGCGCACAGGCTCTCAACATGTCCTCCAAAATTTGGTTGACTCTCTCTGTTTGTCCATCCGTCTGCGGGTGAAATGCGGTACTAAACTCCAATCTCGTTCCCATGGTCTGGTGCAACTGGTGCCAGAACTTTGAGGTAAACTATGTTCCTCGATCTGATACTATGGTCCTCGGAACTCCATGCAGACATACTATCCTGGACATATATATCTTGGCCAGCTTTGCACTTGTGTAGGTGGTTTTCACTTGGATGAAATGAGCTACTTTGGTCAAGCGGTCAACTACTACCCATATGGAATCATATCCTGCTTTGGTCCTAGGTAATCCGGTGATAAAGTCCATGCCTAGTTTATCCCACTTCCATTCGGGTGTCAGCATAGGCTGTAACAGTCCTGCTGGCTTCTGATGTTCTGCCTTCACACGCTGACATACATCACATACGGCGACATACTCGGCAATATCCTTCTTCATACCGGTCCACCAGAAACGTCTCTTCAAATCCAGATACATCTTGGTGTTTCCGGGGTGTATCGGGTAGGGTGAGTCATGAGCCTGTTGAAGTATTAACTTCCTTATCTCCTGGTTATTGGGCACATAAACTCGGTCCTCAAACCATAGGGTATCGTGCTCATCTTCACGAAAACCTTTGGCCTCTCCTTTTCCCATCTTCTCCTTTATCTCGATAATCTCCTTGTCCACTTTCTGGGCTTCCCGAATCTTATCCAACAGTGTCGACTGGACCTCCATTGTTGCGATAAATCCTCTAGGAACAATCTCCAATTGAAGTTCCATGATGTCCTCTGCTAATTCCTTAGGCAGTCCCTTGCTTTCAAGGATATTAGCATAACTCTTCCGGCTCAAGGCATCCGCTAGAACATTGGCTTTCCCAGGGTGATAGTGTAGCTTCATGTCATAATCCTTGATAAGCTCCAACTATCTCCTCTGTCGAAGGTTCAGTTCCTTCTGGGTGAAAATGTACTTCAAACTCTTATGGTCCGTGTACACATCACAACGGTTTCCAATAAGGTAATGTCTCCAGGTCTTCAATGCATGTACTACGGCTTCTAGCACCAAATCATGTGTGGCATAGTTTAACTCATGAGGTTTCAGTTGTCGTGAGGCATACGAAACAACTCTCCCATCCTGCATAAGCACACATCCAAGTCCTAAGCGTGAGGCATCGTAGTACACTTGGAACTCCTTCTGTATATCTGGCAGTGTTAGCACTGGCGCTGTAGTCAAGCGTTTCTTCAATTCCAAGAAACTTGCCTCGCAATCTTCTGTCCATTTAAACTTAGTATCCTTCTTTAACAATTCAGTCATTCGCTTTGCAATCTTGGAAAAATTCTCGATGAATCTCCGGTAGTATCCTGCGAGTCCAAGAAAACTGCGGATCTCGCTAACTGAGGTGGGTGTCAACCATTCAGTGACTGACTGAATTTTGCTGGGGTCTACTGCTATACCTTCTCCCGATATAACATGTCCAAGGAACCCAACTTTCTTCAACCAAAATTCGCATTTGCTAAACTTAGCATACAACTGGTGTTCCCTGAGTTTCTCGAGAACTAAGCGCAAATGCTCCTTGTGCTCCTCCTCGTTCTTCGAGTATACCATAATATCATCAATAAACACCACAACAAACTTGTCCAAGTACTCCATGAACACCTTGTTCATCATGCTCATGAAATAGGCAGGGGCGTTAGTCAGTCCAAATAACATGACCGTGTACTCGTATAATCCATATCGTGTTGTGAATGCTGTCTTCGGTATGTCCTTCTCTCGTATCTTCAGCAGATGATACCTCGATCACAAATCGATTTTCGAAAACACTTTAGCTCCTTGCAACTGATCAAACAGATCGTTGATCATCGGCAGTGGGTACTTGTTCTTAATCGTCACTTCATTCAATGCTCGATAATCAACAACCATCCTCAGGGATTTATCCTTCTTCTCAACCAGAAGTACTGGGGCTCCCCAAGGTGATGAACTTCTTCGGATGTATCCTTTATCCAATAACTCCTTGATCTGTTTCTTAATTTCTTCCAGATCATTTGCGGGCATTCGATAGGGTCTCTTGGATATTGGTCCTGTACCTGGCAACAACTCTATCAAAAACTCAATGTCTCTATCCGGTGGCATGCCTGGTAACTCCTCTGGAAAAACATCCGGGTAATCCTTCACTACAGGCACTTCCTCCTGAACAACTCCCGTAAGGGTATTCACTTGACTCCTCCTAGGCACATGCCTAGATACATACTTAATCCTTTTCCCTTCCGGGGTGGTGAGACAAATCGACCTACTAGCACAGTCAATGCTTCCTCCAAATTTTTACATCCATTCCATACCCAATATCACATCCAATCCTTGTGACTCCAAGATAATTAGGTCGGACGGAAAAACATGTGTACCAATGGTTAAGGGTATTTGGTCTCACCATCTACTAGCCATATACTCTGCTCCGGGTGAACTCACTAAAAGAGGGGTCCTAAAGGTTTGGGTTGGTAGTTTAAACTTATCCACGAATCCCCTTGATATGTATGAATGCGATGCACCAGTATCGAAAAGAACAAGAGCGGTAAATGTCTTAACCAAAAACTTACCTATTACCGCGTCCGGCTGCTCTTCAACCTCCTCCACGTTAACGTGGTTAACTTGTCCTTTGTTGAATGGATTTGGCATCTTCCCAGCGCTCCCATTTCCATTTCCATTCTTTCCTTCAGGGCACTCCGTGGCGTAGTGTCCAGTCTTCCCGCACTTAAAACAAGTAACATGACTTAAGTCCCTTTTGGCGGGTGTGGCTGGGTTGGGGCGGTTATGATTGTTGTTGGTTCCATTCCCATTCCCATTCTTAGATCCATTGTGGTTATGCGATCCTCCTCCAGTGTGGTTGTGACCTCCATGGTTATGAACAAGTCCTCCTGAGTTCGAGGTTAGGCGAGGTTTCTGCTGAGCTCCTGAGTTATACTTTCCTTGTCCATACTTCCTCTTGCGGCTCTCAATCTTCTACTGCTTCCCTTCAATCATAAGAGCCTTATCTACCAACTCCTAGCAGTTGTTGAAGGTTGCTACCATCAACTGCATGCTCATCTCATCATTTAGCCCTTCCATAAACTTCTCCTGCTTCGCGGCATCTCTGGCCACATCATCAGGGGCGTAGCGAGATAACTTGCTAAAATCATCTACGTACTGAGCCACAGTACGGTTCCCCTAGCGTAGGTTGCGGAACTCCCGCTTCTTTAATTGAAGCTCCAGTGGAGACATGGGCTGTGCGGAAAGCTTGCTGAAACTGGTCCCAAGTGACATTGGCTATAGGAAAAGTGGCTGTGTAATTCTCCCACCATGAGGCTACTGGTCCATCCAATTGGTGTGCGGCAAAGCGCACTCTCTCAGCATATGTGCAACCTGCGGTGGTCAACCCCCTTCCAATGTGACGTAGTCAATCGTCCGCAACTATGGGCTCGGTGCTACTGGAAAACACCGGTGGTTGTAACCTTAGAAAACGGGCTAGGTTGTCCATGGGCGGCGGGTTGTTGTTGTTGTTGTTGTTATTGTTGTTGTTGCCCTGATTCTGAACTAGCAATTGCATCAAGGTATTCTGCTGTTGGATCAACTGGGTGAGCTCCGGTGGGAAGGCAAAACCAGTGTCACGTCTCGGAGGCATCTAAGGGTTTAGATGGAAGAGATTAGAATAGAGAAGGGGTCTAATGAGAAAACACTACCCATATGCACATGAGACAAACACAATCATTTCACTCAATCAATCAAGCAAGGGCATACAAACGATCTAGAACTATCGCACAAGTGCTCAACTACTACTAAATACATGGGGGAATACTAGTGATATATGGTAGTCATCTAGAAGTTTTGATCGGTGGAAGACTCCATGATGTCTGCTCCAGCTTCGTCTTCATAGTCATCATCACTAGGATCGGAATCGGTGTCGTCGATGATGATGTAGTCCTCGGGGCATATCTCCATGGGTTCTTCATCCTCTATTGCCGCTGGTCCTCCCATGAATACTCCGATCTTCTTAACCAGGTCATCATTCTTCTCCAGTAGTGTCTTGATTTCCTCCTCATACCCATCGCGTGTAAACTTGAGTTCTTCCTCCAGCTCGATGATTCTAGTCTTCGCCTTCTTCAAGTCCATCATATCCGCGCACATCTGGTTCTCCTAGCATCGAATGTGCTAGTTTAACTCCTGGATGAAAGCTGCAATGGATCTATCCTTCCGGGTGCTGATTACTTCCCATTGCTCGTCTCAGCGCCCACATATTTGGTAAATAGTGTCCTTAAGTTCCCTGTTGTAAACTTCTCCAATGCGTCCAATGGTGATGTGGGCTATCATGCTCTTGCCTAGACTCCAGGTGGGTGCTTCGAAAGAAAACTCTATAGGTTTAGAAGTTGGCGAGAACGTCCTTCCTGGAACTTGTACTTGTATCCTCCAGCGCTCCTCTTCAGGTAAAGTGGCGGAGTACGTCCCGGTGAAACTTGGTATTCCAATGTTCAGGTACCTAGTGACTTCCTTCAAGTGGCGTCCAAAAGGTGTGTCTTCATCCGGTTGGGCAAACTTGTTCTTCATCTCCGCCATCCTAAAGAGTAGAAAATGGAGAGGAGATAGAAATGAGAAGAGAAGGGTGACCTAGGGTTTATCTTAGTGGTCGTCTCCTATACTCAGCGTGTGCTCTGATACCATCTTGTAGCGACCCAACCTCAGATGGTCAAGTCTATGTGCTTTAGTGTCATCCCTGGATCAGTAAGCTGACACACACAATACTCGAAGGATTTATAGCAGAGTAGCAATCACACACTTATTACATCGAAAGTCTCAAAAGAGAACTCATTACAAAAATATGGCTTAAGGCCATCTAATACGATAACAGCGGAAGGCTTGGAAGATAAAGTGAGTCTGCACGGCAACGGCATAGCTGAGCTGCACGGCAATGACCTAACGAACCTTACTCCTCGTCTGAAAAGTCTGCAACATAATAAGTTGCAGCCCGAAAATGGGTCAGCACATGGAATATGCTGGCAAAGTAACATAGTAGAGCAAGAACAGAATAATGCTATCGCTACATGCATATTTGGCTGGTGGAAAGCTCTATGGTTGCAGTTTTGCGAAAAGCCAATTTTTTCCTACAACAATGGAATAGATTTTAATATTACTATCATGGTAGTTGAAACATCATTGAGAAGGTTCCTCCAACTCAATCCCAATCAAGGTGATTAACAACCCAAAAATATTAGTTAAACATGATGAGATACTTTTGATAACCCAATTACTAGATACTCAAGAATTGTCCATAACCGGGGACACGGTTAACCATGATTAGTTTGTACACTCTGCAGAGGTTTGCGCACTTTTCCCCACAAGACTCGATCTCCTCCGTTGGATTTCTCGCACTACAGGGTGTTTGAGAAACGGATGACCGAGACACAGTCTTTCAGAAACATTAACTCTCTACTCCAGACAGACCATACCAAACCTACATCCCACTACCTGTTGATCTGCCTCTTCAAGAGCTTCACGTAACTTAATCAACTATGCTAGAGCCCATAATAGCTTGTGGCTGCACACAGAAGTTTCTAGCATGAATCATCTCAGTTCCCTTTGAGCCTGGGAGGCGGTCCATAGGAAGATCACACGGGTACTCCGGGACTTCCAAAAATACAGGCAACACTAGGTACTCCAGGTGCCTCAATCCACCCAGTTGTTTGATTAAGTTGCCACCTTAATTTGAACCATTAATTAACAAGCTCACATCTGTCATGTATTTCACTCAAACCCAAATCACGTCTACGAGCATAGCATAGCATAGTATATATAAGCAACGCGTAGAGTAACTCCCAAGGGTTTGAATGTAACAGGGCAAATGGGTTCTACCTCATCAACTACATCCCAACCGACAAGTTAATGACATCCTAATCATGCAATGTTTGAGGATTGGAACTAATGCATAAAAACTGGTTGACAAAAGGGATATGATCAAATTGTTACTTGCCTTGCGGACGATCTGCGAAACCTAGGGACTCGTAGTAGCACGCTTCGCACTCCGGGTGTTCTATCGCAAGAAAACAATAGCATAAATAAGTTATAAGCAATGATGCACAAGCAAAACTCAAATAAAAGAGGTTGACCAGAAAGTTCAAATTAAGAACTCCGGTTCGCAAAAAGAATCAAATCAAACGGAGCAACGAAACTCAAACGGCGAAAGAAAGAAGCTTTGTTTACTAATCTGAAACTAGGTCAAATTTTACAGTTGAGAAAACTTGTTTGAGTTGGTTAAGCGGAAAGAGGGTTTCGAGACGAAACTCTAGGCACTTGAATCGCCTGATTCCGACTAATGAGTGAAAAGATAAATAGAAACTAACGTCGGATCAGAAATCGCAATTAGAGAAAATCGCGGAATAAATCCGATAAAAGAAAACTGACGAATATACTAACGAACGAGCGTTCGTTGGCTGTTTCTAACGAGAGAAGAACCGTTTGTTAAAATGAACATTCGGACGAACGTCCGCTAAATAGAAGAACCAAGAAAAACCGGCGAATCCGAAAAAACGGATCTAGGGTTTCTAAAAAAACCGGACGGTCTTTATAAAAAACCAGCGGCGCAGCGCGGTGGCTACCTCCGGCGAGAGGGCTCCGGAGAGGCAGGGCAGCGGCAGGGCGGCGGCTCGCGAGGGCGGCGGCGCTTGGCGGCGGCGGTGCGGGGCTGCGGCGGCGGCGGCAAGCGGCGGCGGCTAGCACTGCGCGGGCGGCGCTGGTGTGGTGGGGTTTGAGGGCGGGGGTGGCGGTGTATATAACGGCGGGGCGGGGCGGCTTGGAGGAGGGGGCAAGGCGCGGCGGTGGAGAGGAGTCTGGCTCAGACTCCTAGTCCGAGTCGGCGGCGGCGGCGCTCGAGGGGAAGACGGCGGCGGCGGCGGCCTGGCGAGGCTGGGCCTTAGGCCCAGTCGACGCGGGAACCTTTTTTTTAAATAATTTCGCCGACCGAAATAAAATCCTAGCAAAATAAATAAAATTCTAAGAATGCCAAAATAAATTTTCACCGTCTAAATAAAATATTTAGAACGAGATGAACATTTTCTTGGCCCTAAAATGCAACTTTGGAAAATGTGCAATTTTTCTAATGCAACCAAAATTGCAATAAAATCCAAATAAAGCAATTATTTGATTTTAATATTTTTCCTCCAATATTTCAATTATCTTGGAGAAGTCATATTATCTCCTCTCATATATTTTTAGTGTGAAATATTTTTGGAGAGAAAATAATTAAAACCAAAAATCCTCGTTTCAAGATTTGATAAAGATCAAATTTGAAAACCGAGAAATCCCCAACTCTCTCGGAGGGTCCTTGAGTTGCTTAGGATTTCGAGGATCGCAAGACGAGATGCGAATAAAATATGATATGCATGGATGACTATGTATAACATTCCAAATTGAAAATTTGGGATGTTACACTAACTCATTAGTAACATTGCTTGCAAGTCTTATAATGATGTGCATGACCGAGAGGGCCCAGAGATACCTCTCTGATACACGGAGTGACAAATCCTAATCTCGATCTATGTCAACCCAACAAAAACCTTAGGAGACACCTGTAGAGCATCTTTACAATCACCCAGTTGCGTTGTGACGTTTGATAGCACACAAGGTGTTCCTTAGGTATTCGGGAGTTGCATAATCTCATAGCCAGAGGAACATGTATATGTCATGAAGAAAGCAATAGCAATAAAACTAAACGATCATTATGCTAAGCTAACGGATGGGTCTTGTCCATCACATCATTCTCTAATGATGTGATCCCATTCATCAAATGACAACACATGTCTATGGTCAGGAAACTTAACCACATTTGATTAACGAGCTAGTCAAGTAGAGGCATACTAGGGACACTCTGTTTGTCTATGTATTCACACATGTACTAAGTTTCCGGTTAATACAATTATAGAATGAATAATAAAAATTTATCATGATATAAGGAAATATAAATAACAACTTTATTATTGCCTCTAGGGCATATTTCCTTCAGTCTCCCACTTGCACTAGTGTCAATAATCTAGATTACATTATAATGATTCTAACACCCATGGAGTCTTGGTGCTGATCATGTTTTGCTCATGAGAGAGGCTTAGTCAACGGGTCTGCAACATTAAGATCCGTATGTATCTTGCAAATCTCTATGTCTGCCTCCTTGACTTGATCGCGGATGGAATTGAAGCGTCTCTGATGTGTTTGGTTCTCTTGTGAAATCGGGATTCCCTCGCCAAGGCAATTGCTCCAGTATTGTCACAAAAGATTTTCATTGGACCCGATGCACTAGGTATTACACCTAGATAAGATATGAACTCCTTCATCCAGACTCCTCCATTTTCTGCTTCCGAAGCAGCTATGTACTCCGCTTCACACGCAGATCCTGCCACAACACTCTGCTTGGAACTGCACCAACAAACAGCTCAACCATTCAATATAAATACGTATCCGGTTTGTGACTTCGAGTCATCCAGATCAGTGTCAAAGCTTGCATTGACGTAACCATTTACAACGAGCTCTTTGTCACCTCCATAAACGAGAAACATATCCTTAGTCCTTTTCAGGTATTTCAGGATGTTCTTGACCGTTGTCTAGTGATCCACTCCTGGATTAATTTGGTACCTCCCTGCTAAACTTATAGAAAGGCACACATCAGGTCTGGTACATAGCATTACATACATGATAGAACTTATGGCTGAGGCATAGGGAATGACTTTCATCTTCTCTCTATCTTCTGCAGTGGTCGGGCATTGAGTTTGACTCAATTTCACACCTTGTAACACAGGCAAGAACCCTTCCTTTGACTGATCCATTTTGAACTTCTTCAAAACTTTATCAAGGTATGTGCTTTGTGAAAGTCCAATTAAGCGTCTTAATCTATCTTTATAGATCTTGATGCCCAATATATAAGCAGCTTCACCGAGGTCTTTCATTGAAAAATTCTTATTTAAGTATCCTTTTATGCTATCCAGAAATTCTGTATTATTTCCAATCAACAATATGTCATCCACTTATAATATTAGAAATGCTACAGAGCTCCCACTCACTTTCTTGTAAATGCAGGCTTCTCCAAAAGTCTATATAAAACCATATGCTTTGATCACACACTCAAAGCGTATATTCCAACTCCGAGAGGCTTGCACCAGTCCATAAATGGATCGCTGGAGCTTGCATACTTTGTTAGAACCTTTTGGATCGACAAAACCTTCTGGTTGCATCATATACAACTCTTCTTTAAGATATCCATGAAGGAATGTAGTTTTGACATCCATTTGCCAAATTTCGTAATCATAAAATGCGGCAATTGCTAACATGATTCGGACAGACTTAAGCATCACTACAGGTGAGAAGGTCTCATCATAGTCAACTCCTTGAAATTGTCGAAAACCTTTCACAACAAGTCGAGATTTACCGTCAGCGTCAGTCTTCTTTTTGAAGATCCATTTATTCTCTATGGCTTGCCGATCATCGGGCAAGTCAACCAAAGTCCACACTTTGTTCTCATACATGGATCCCATCTCAGATTTCATGGCCTCAAGCCATTTTGCGGAATTTGGGCTCATCATCGCTTCCTCATAGTTCGTAGGTTCGTCATGGTCAAGTAACATGACCTCCAGAACAGGATTACCATACCACTCTGGTGTAGATTGTACTCTGGTTGACCTATAAGGTTCAGTAGTAACTTGATCTGAAGTTTCATGATCATCATCATTAGCTTCCTCACTAATTGGTGTAGGAATTACTGGAACTGATTTCTGTGATGAACTACTTTCCAATTCGGGAGAAGGTACAATTTCCTCATCAAGTTCTACTTTCCTCCCACTCACTTCTTTCGAGAGAAACTCCTTCTCTAGAAAGGATCCATTCTTAGCAATGAATATCTTGCCTTCAGATCTGTGATAGAAGGTGTACCCAACAGGCTCTTTTGGGTTTCCTATGAAGACACATTTCTCCGATTTAGGCTCGAGCTTATCAGGTTGAAGCTTTTTCACATAAGCATCGCAACCCTAAATTTTAAGAAACGACGGCTTAGGTTTCTTGCCAAACCACAGTTCATATGGTGTCGTCCCAATGGATTTAGATAGTGCCCTATTTAATGTGAATGCAGCTATCTCTAAAGCATAACCCCAAAATGATAGCGGTAAATCAGTAAGAGATATCAAAGATCGCACCATATCTAATAAAGTACGGTTATGACGTTCGGACACACCATTACGCTGTGGTGTTCCAGGTGGCGTGAGTTGCGAAACTAGTCCACATTGTTTCAAATGAAGACCAAACTCATAACTCAAATACTCACCTCCATGATCAGATCATGGAAACTTTATTTTCTTGTTATGATAATTTTCCACTTCACTCTGAAATTCTTTGAACTTTTCAAATGTTTCATACTTATGTTTCATCAAGTAGATATACCCATATCTGCTCAAATCATCTGTGAAGGTCAGAAAATAAGGATACCCGCCGCAAGCCTCAACACTCATCGGACCACATACATCAGTATGTATTATTTCCTATAAGTCAATTGCTCACTCCATTGATCCGGAGAACGGAGTCTTAGTCATCTTTCCCATGAGGCATGGTTCGCAAGCATCAAGTGATTCATAATCAAGTGATTCCAAAAGCCCATCGGCATGGAGTTTCTTCATGCGCTTTACACCAATGTGACCTAAACGGTAGTGCCACAAATAAGTTGCACTATCATTATTAACCTTGCATATTTTGGCTTCAATATTATGAACATGTGTATCACTACAATCGAGATTCAACAAAAATAGACCACTCATCAAGGGTGCATGACCATAAAAGATATTACTCATATAAATAGAACAACCATTATTCCCTGATTTAAATGAATAACTGTCTCGCATCAAACAAGATCCAGATATAATGTTCATGCTTAATGCTGGCACCAAATAATAATTATTCAGGTCTAAAACTAATCCCGAAGGTAGATGTAGAGGTATTGTGTTGACGGTGATCACATCGACTTTGGAACCATTTCCCACGCGCATCGTCACCTCGTCCTTACCCAATCTTCGTAAAATCTATAGCCCATGTTTCGAGTTGCAAATATGAGCAATAGAACCAGTATCAAATACCTAGGCGCTACTATAAGCATTAGTAAGGTACACATAAATAACATGTATATCAAATATACCTTTCACTTTGCCATCCTTCTTATCCGCCAAATACTTGGGGCAGTTCCGCTTCCAGTGACCAGTCCCTTTGAAGTAGAAGCACTCAGTCTCAGGCTTAGGTCCAAACTTGGGTTTCTTCACTTGAGCAGCACCTTGCTTGCTGTTCTTCTTGAAGTTCCCCTTCTTCCCTTTACCCTTTTTTCTTGAAACTAGTGGTATTGTTAACCATCAACACTTGATGATCCTTCTTGATTTGTACCTCCGCAGCCTTTAGCATCGCGAAGAGCTCGGGAAGATTTTGTAGCTTGGTGGCAGTGATTGAAGAACTCTATCAATGACACTATCATCGGGAAGATTAACTCCCAGTTGAGTCAAGTGGTTGTGGTACCCAGACATTCTGAGTATATGTTCACTGACAGAACTATTCTCCTCCATTTTACAGCTATCGAACTTAGTGGAGACTTCATATCTCTCAATTCGGGCATTTGCTTGAAATAATAACTTCAACTCCTGGAACATCTCATATGCTCCATGACGTTCAAAACATCTTTGAAGTCCCGATTCTAAGCCGTAAAGCATGGCACACTGAACTATCTAGTAGTCATCAGCTTTGCTCTGACAGATGTTCATAATGTCCGGAGTTGCTCCTGCAGCGAGTCTTGCACCTAGCGGTGCTTCTAGGACGCAATTCTTCTATGCAGCAATGAGGATAATCCTCAAGTTACGGACCCAGTACATGTAGTTGCTACCATCATCTTTCAACTTAGCTTTCTCTAGGAATGCATTAAAATTCAAAGGAACGGTAGCACGTGCCATTGATCTACAACAACATAGACATACAAAAACTATCAGGTACTAAGTTCATGATAAATTAAAGTTCAATTGATCATATTACTTAAGAACTCCCACTTAGATAGACATCCCTCTAGTCATCTAAATGATCACGTGATCCAAATCAACTAAACCAAGTCCAATCGTCACATGAGATGGACTAGTTTTCAATGGTGAACATCACTATGTTGATCATATCTACTATATGATTCACATTCGACCTTTCGGTCTCAGTGTTCTGAGGCCATATCTGCATATGCTAGGCTCATCAAGTTTAACCCGAGTATTCTGCGTGTGGAAAATTCGCTTGCACCTGTTGTATGTGAACGTAGAGCTTATCACACCCCGATCATCATGTGGTGTCTCGGCACGACGAACTGCAGCAACGGTGTATACTCTGGGAGAACACTTATACCTTGAAATTTAGTGAGGGATCATCTTATAATGCTACCGCCGTACTAAGCAAAAAAAGATGCATAAAAGATAAACATCACATGCAATCAAAATATGTGACATGATATGGCCATCATCATCTTGTGCCTTTAATCTCCATCTCCAAAGCACCGTCATGATCTCCATCGTCAGCGGCTTGACACATTGATCTACATCGTAGCATCATTGTCATATCGCCAACTATTGCTTCTACGACTATCGCTACCGCTTAGTGATAAAGTAAAGCAATTACACGGCGATTGCATTTCATACAATAAAGCAACAACCATAAGGCTCCTGCCAATTGCCGATTACTTTTACAAAACATGATCATCTCATACAACAATTTATATATCATCACGTCTTGACCATATCACATCACAACATGCCCTACAAAAACAAGTTAGACGTCCTCTACTTTGTTGTTGCAAGTTTTACGTGGCTGCTACGGGCTTCTAGAAAGAACCGTTCTTACCTACGCATCAAAACCACAATGATTTTTCGTCAAGAGTGTTGTTTTAACCTTCAACAAGGACCGGCCATAGTCAAAATCGATTCAACTAAAGTTGGAGAAACAGACACCTGCCAGCCACCTGTGTGCGAAGCACGTCGGTAGAACTAGTCTCATGAACGCGGTCATGTAATGTCGGTCTGGTCCGCTTCATCCAACAATACCGCCGAATCAAAGTAAGATGTTGGTGGTAAGAAGTATGACTATTATCGCCCACAACTCTTTGTGTTCTACTCGTGCATATAAAATCTACGCATAGACCTGGCTCGGATGCCACTCTTGGGGAACGCAGTATTTCAAAAATTTCCTGCGATCACACAAGATCTATCTAGGAGATGCATAGCAACGATACAGGAGAGTGTGTCCACGTACCCTCGTAGACCTAAAGCGGAAGCACATAGTAAGGCGGTTGATGTAGTCGAACGTCTTCATGATCCAACCGATCCAAGTACCAAACGTACGGCACCTCTGTGTTCAGCACACGTTCAGCACGATGACGTCCCTTGAACTCTTGATCCAGTTGAGGACGAGGGAGAGTTCCATTAGCACGACGGCATGGCAATGGTGATGATGAAGTTACCAACGCAGGGCTTCACGTAAGCACTACGATGATATGACATAGGTGGTAAACTGTGGAGGGGGGCACCGCACACGGCTAAGAGATGTCTGTTGTGTCTTTGGGGTGCCCCCCCGCCTCCGTATATAAAGGGGGACGAGGAGGTGGACCGCCAAGGGGGGTGCGCCATAGGGGGGAGTCCTACTTGGACTCCTAGTTCAAGTAGGATTCGCCCCCCTCCTTCCTTCCACCGGAGAGGGAAAAGGGGAAGGGAGAGAGAGGGAGAAGGAAAGGGGGGGCCGGCCCCATACCCCAGTCCAATTCAGTTCAGGAAAGGGGCCCCCTGTCACGTGGCCTTTCTCCTCTCCTCCAATAAGGCCCAATAGGCCTAATACTTCTCCCTGGGGGTTCCGGTAACCTCCAGTACTCCAGAAAAATGCCCGAACCACTCGGAACCATTCCGATGTCCAAATGCAACCTTCCAATATATGAATCTTTACCTCTCGACCATTTTGATACTCCTCATCATGTCTGTGATCTCATCCGGGACTCCAAACAAACTTCGGTCATCAAATCACATAACTCATAATACAAATCGTCATCGAGCGTTAAGCGTGCGGACCCTACAGGTTCGAGAACTATGTAGACATGGCAGAGACACATCTCCGGTCAATAACCAATAGCGAAACGTGGATGCTCATATTGGTTCCTACATATTCTACGAAGATCTTTATCGGTCAGACTGCATAACAACATACATTGTTCCCTTTCTCATCGGTATGTTACTTGCCCGAGATTCGATCGTCGATATCATCATACCTAGTTCAATCTCCTTACCGGCAAGTCTCTTTACTCAACACGTAATTCATCATCCCGTAACTAACTCATTAGTCACATTGCTTGCAAGGCTTATAGTGATGTGCATTACCGAGAGGGCCCAGAGATACCTCTCCGATACACGGAGTGACAAATCCTAATCTCGATCTATGCCAACCCAACAAACACATTCGGAGACACCAGTAGAGCATCTTTATAATCACCCAGTTATGTTGTGATGTTTGATAGCACACAAGGTGTTCCTCCGGTATTTGGGAGTTGCATAATCGCATAGTCAGAGGAACATGTATAAGTCATGAAGAAATCAATAGTAATAAAACTAAACAATCATTATTCTAAGCTAACGGATGGGTCTTGTCCATCACATCATTCTCTAATGACGTGATCCCATTCATCAAATGACAATACATGTCCATGGTCAGGAAACTTAACCATCTTTGATTAACGATCTAGTCAAGTAGAGGCATACTAGGGACACTCTGTTTGTCTATGTATTCACACATGTACTAAGTTTCCGGTTAATACAATTCTAGCATGAATAATAAACATTTATCATGATATAAGGAAATATAAATAACAACTTTACTATTGCCTGTAGGGCATATTTCCTTCAACTAGATGGCTTCCACTCTCTCTTTTGATTCTCAATACAATGGTCTATTAGAGATCTATTTGATGTAACTCGTTTTGCGGTGTGTTTGTTGGGATCCGATGAACTTTGAGTTTATGATCTGATCTATTTTATTCATGAAAGTTATTTGAGTTTTGATCTCTTATATGCATGATTGCTTATAGCCTCGTATTTCTTCTTCAAATCTTTGGTTTAATTAGGCCGACTAGATCGACTTTTCTTGCCATGGGAAGAGGTGCTTTGTGATGGGTTCGGTCTTACGGTGCTCAATCCCAGTGACAGAAGGGGACATGACACGCATGTATCATTGCTATTAAGGATAACAAGATGGGGTCTATTCCTACATGAATAGATCATGTCTACATCATGTCATCGTTCTTATTGCATTACTCAATTTTTCCATGAACTTAATACACTAGATGCACGCTGGATAGTGGTTGGTGTGTGGAGTAATAGTAGTAGATGCAGGAAGGAGTCAGTCTACTAATCTTGGACGTGATGCCTATATAATGATCATTGCCTGGATATCATCATAATTATTTGAAGTTCTACCAATTGCCCAACAGTAATTTGTTTACTCGTCGTATGATATTTTTCTCGAGAGAAGCCACTAGTGAAATCTACGGCCCCCGAGTCTCTTCTTTATCATATTTTCCTTTGAGATCTATTTTTATTCTCCTTTATTTCAGATCTATTAATCCAAAAACCCAAAAATACCTTGATGCAATTTTTATTATTTATTTTATCTCGCATTCTTGTGAGATCTATTTCTCCAATCTACTATAATTTATCTATCTTTTTACCCAGGAGGGATTGACAACCCCTCTTACACATCGGGTTGCAAGTATTTGTTCTTTGTGTGCAGGTACCATTTACATAGTTTTGCGTGGTTCTCCTACTGGTTCCATAACCTTGGTCTCATCACTGAGGGAAATACCTACCGTAGTTGTGCTGCATCATCCCTTCCTCTTTGGGGAAATACCAACGTAGCTCAAGCCGCATCAGCGCCGAGCACACACGCATGATACGTCCATTTTGCATCATGTTTTTATATTCATATTTATGACATTATGGACTGTTATTTCACTTTAAGATACAATTCTTATGCCTTTTCTTTCTTATTTTACAAGATTTACATGAAGAGGGAGAATGCCAGTGGCTGGAATTCCGGACCAGAAAGGTGGAAATCTGATATACCTATTCTACACAACTCCAAATGTCCTAAAACTTTATGGAGAATTGTTTTAGAATATATAAAAAATATTGGGCGAAGAAAGAACAAAAGGGGACCCACTAGGTGGCCACAAGCCTGGGGGCGCGCCCTACCCCCCAAGGCGCACCTCCCGAGCTTGTGGCCCCCCTGGCCAGCCCCCGGTGTCCATATTCTCTATATGAAAGGTTTGACATAGAAAAATCATAAGGAGGCTTTCGGGATGAAGCACCGCCGTCTTGAGGCCAAACCTAGGCAGAAGCAATCTAGGGCACCAGTAGAGTGATTCTGCCTGGGGAGCTTCCTTCCTAGAGGGGGAAATTGAAGCCATCATCATCACCAACGATTCTCTCATCGTGGGAGGGTCAATCTTCGTCAACATATTCACCAGCACCATCTCCACTCAAACCCTAGTTCATCTCTTGTATTCAATATTTGCCTCAGAACCTCGGATTGGTACATGTGGGTTGCTATTAGTGTTGATTACTTCTTGTAGTTGATGCTAATTGGTTTATTTGGTGGAATATCATATGTTCAGATCCTAAATGATATTTATTACCCCTCTGATCTTGAACATGAACATGCTTTGTGAGTAGTTACGTTTTTTCCTGAGGACATGGGAGAAGTCTTGTTATAAGTAATCATGTGAATTTGGTATACGTTCGATGTTTTGATGAGATGTATGTTGTCTTTCCTCTAGTGGTGTTATGTGAAAATTGACTACATGACACTTCACCATGATTTGGGCCTAGGGGAAAGCATTGGGAAGTAGCCGGTAGATGATGGGTTGCTAGAGTGATAGAATCTTAAACCCTAGTTTATGCGTTGCTTCATAAGGGCTGATTTGGATCCACATGTTTCATACAATGGATAGATTTATCTTAATTCTTCTTTCATAGTTTGTCGGGGGGATGAACCCCAGGCAGGCAACGGAACCCGGATCCTTTTCAAAAATAATGGGGCCGGCATCGCCCCTCAAGACGGCTCGCGCTTGGCTGGGTCGTTTGACCCAGCCAAGCCCCCTTGACCCGGCCTAATCCTCAAGACTTCTCCAACAAGCCAGCTCAAGACAGCCGAGCCCGGCGCACCAAGACTTCTCCAACAAGCCAGCTCCCCCTTGGCATGTTCTCCAACTCGGCCAAGGGTCAGCGGCCGTCCCATCCCAGCCGTACGATGGGACAAGTCGCCACCAACTGATGACCGAAGCCACAGTGCCCCACCGATGCCTTTGGTCAGCCGGACGAGGCAACAGTGCCCCCCACCTATCTGCTGACAAGGGCCAGCGTGGCAACAGTGCACCCGTCGTCACCCATGACGCTAGCAAGTGGTGACCTGACGATCGACAAGACGGCCAACAGTGCCCCCGTAACCAGCAGGTCCCGCGCCCGGGGAACCCAGCGAGGCCTGGTACCCGGCGGGTCCTAGCCCCAGGTTCCTAGACGTTGACGGCATGGCCCTACAACCGTGTAACATTAAAATTGTACCCCTGGGGGGTTGACCTATAAAACCCCCCAGGAGCCCTCATGCATACGGGCACGATCATCGGCGGAAGCAAGATCATCTCCTCCCGCTTACACACACACCTAGCTAGCAACACCCGAAGAGAGGGAACTACCTAAGACTTGGCCAGCCTTCCTTCTTCCTCCATACAGCTCTAGGAGCAACCATGTACTGTTACATATAAACCACACTCGGCAGGACTAGGGGTGTTATCTCTCCGGAGAGCCTTGAACCTGGCTATGTCTTGCGTCCCACGCTCGCTCATGCCGACCTCGCCTCTGGAGCCCATCAGTGCCCTCGAGCCTCCTCCTCTCTTTAGCCATCCTATGGCATCTGCCGTGCGCCCACCACGACAATTAGCGTCCACCGTGGGGCAGCGCTAGGTCCTGGCCGGGAGCATGCTTCAGAAGGGGCTCTACTCCGACTCCGACGAGCCCGTCACGCTGGCGGAAGATGTAATCAACGCACTTGCCACCTCCTTCGCCGCGTTGCGCATCTCCGACGCGCCTGCGGCTGACGAGTACCCCAGCGAGGTACTTGACTTTTCCTACTCCCCCCTTTCCATCGGCGGCGGCACTCCCACCGGGGCGATGGACCTCTACGTGGAGGTTTTCGTCACCGACAACGGCGTCGCTTCCTCATCTAGCGCGGGGAGGAAGGCCACTGAAGCCAGGACCGCAGCGGGGCAGGCCAGCCCGCCTAACCTCCTGCGGGCCACGATGCAGAGCCTTCACGTCCCCATCGGCACCGACATCGACGCCTCCGAAATTGCCGAGGCCTGGACCTCACCGAGACGCTCGCTACCACGCGGCGCTGCCTCGACTCCGCTCAGCTGGAGTGCAATGCCGCCTATGGCTTCACGCCGGACGCGCCTAAGCCAAGCTGGGTCGCCGACGTGCGGGCCTGGTGCAACGCGATCGGGCGTGCCTTCGGCGCCGTCCCTCCTGTCTACGAGACTCCCGTGAAGAACATGCATGCTGCCCAGGCGGCCGTGGTCGGCCTGGACCAGCTCACTGGCGAAGAGCTGCAGGACCACCTCAAGAGGGTGAACGACCACCTCGCTGCGGCCAACATGCAGCAGACCGGCTCAACCAACTCGCCAAGCCGGCTGGACCCGGTTCCGCCCGCGTTGCTAGACTCGGTGATTTCCAGCACACGGTCTCCTCTCCACCAGGCGAGGCGCGCTGTGGCCGCACCCGGACCCGGCGCAATCTAGCCTTGACGACTACCAACGGCTTAGGCGACGAACCAGCTTCGGAAGCCCAACGCCGACTCGACCCTCTACTCCAACCCAGCCGACGTCCGACGAGAGGAGACCCGACCCCCCGTGGCGTGGTGACTGACTGGCTGGGCCCGCGCGCCATCGACGACACTGACGCCCGTCACCGCCTCGACCGACTCGCCCTCTCCCAAGAGCTAGAGGAAACCGGCCCCGTCGGGCTGGCGTGCTTCGGACCGTGCATCTGAGGTGAGCCCATTACCAGAGGGTTCACGTTCCCCTGTGATATCCCCAAGTACAATGGCATCGTCAAGCCGGAGGACTGGCTTACCGACTACACCACCGCCATCGGCATCGCCGCCGGCAACTGCCGCCTCGCCTTGCGCTACGCACCTCTCATGCTTCAGGGGTTGGCCCGCACGTGGTTGAACAGTCTATCGGAGGGCAGCATCAACGTGTGGGTCGATTTCGAGCAAGCCTTCATGCCCAACTTCACCGGCACGTACAAGCGACCCGGCCGCCCTAGTCAGCTCGCCATGTGCGTGCTGGGACCAGCGGAGACCGGCCGCGAGTACCTCGCATGCTGGACCGAGCTCTGGAACAGCTGCGAGGGCGTCCACAAAGTCCAAGCAATCCAGTACTTCATCAACGGGTGCCGGGACGGCACCCTCCTCAAGCGCAAGCTCTTGCACTCTGAGTCGGCCACCATGGCCGCGCTCATGGTGATGGCGGACAAGTACGCCAACGCCGACTCCGCCATGAAGATCCAGGTGGCGCTGGATGAAGCTGGCAAAGCAAAGCCGGTTCCGCCTCCGAAGCCGGACGGTGAAGGAAGCCAACAGCAGCACAACCAGCAGAAGAACAAGCGCAATGCTGATCAGCCGGCCCAGCGCTATGACAACCAGCTCGTCGCGGCCGTCGAGCATGCGCTCGCGGCTGACCCGGCTGCCAGGCGCCTGTAGACCGGCAAGATGACATGGCAGCCCTCCATGAGTTTCAAGGAGATGCTCGGTGCTCCCTGCAAGCACCACAACGGCGCGAGGCCATCCACGCACACGCTTCGGCAGTGCGCCATTGATACGTCCATTTTGCATCATGCTTTTATACCGATATTTATCGCATTATGGATTGTTATTTCACTTTATGTCACAATACTTATGGCTATTCTCTCTTATTTTACAAGGTTTACATAAAGAGGGAGAATGCCGGCAGCTGGAATTCTGGTCTAGAAAAGGAGCAAATATTAGAGATCTATTCTGTGCAACTCCAAAAGTCCTGAAACTCCACGGAACATCTTAAAAGAAATAAAGAAAAATCCACGCCAAAGATGAAGGCCAGGGGGCCCACACCCTGCTCACGAGAGTGGGGGCGCCCCCCTAGGGCGCACCCCCTACCTCGTGGGCCCCCTAGTGGCTCTCCGACGCCCATCTTCTCCTATATGAGGTCTTTCAATGAGAAAAAAGGGGAAGGAACTTTTCGGGACGAGACTCTGCCGCCACGAGGCGGAACCTTGGCAGATCCAATCTAGAGCTCCGGCAGAGCTGTTTTTCCGGGGAAACTTCCCTCCGGGAGGGGGAAATCATCACCATCGTCATCACCAACGATCCTCTCATCGGGAGAGGGCAATCTCCATCAACATCTTCACCAGCACCATCTCATCTCCAAACCCTAGTTCATCTCTTGTATCCAATTCTTGTCTCGAAGTCCGGGATTGGTGCTAGTAGGTTGCTAGTAGTGTTGATTACTCCTTGTAGTTGATGCTAGTTGGTTTAATTGGTGGAAGATCATATGTTCAGATCCTATATGCATATTATTACCCCTCTGATTATGAACATGAATATGCTTTGTGAGTAATTACGTTCGTTCCTGAGGACAAGGGAGAAGTCTTGCTATGAGTAGTCATGTGAATTTGGTATTCGTTTGATATTTTGATAAGATGTATGTTGTCTAGCCTCTAGTGGTGTTAAGTGAACGTCGACTACATAACACTTCACCATTATTTAGGCCTAGAGGAAGGCATTAGGAAGTAATAAGTAGATGATGGGTTGCTAGAGTGACGGAAGATTAAACCCTAGTTTATGCGTTGCTTCGTAAGGGGCTGATTTGGATCCATATGTTTCATGCTATGGTTAGGTTTACCTTAATACTTTTGTTGTAGTTGCGGATGCTTGCAATAGAGGTTAATCATAAGTGGGATGCTTGTTCAAGTAAGAACAGCACCCAAGAACCGGTCCACCCACATATCAAATTATCAAAGTATCGAACGCGAATCATATGAACATGATGAAAACTAGCTTTACGATATTCCCATGTGTCCTAGGGAGCGCTTTTCCTATTATAAGAGTTTGTTCTGACTTGTCCTTTGCTACAAAAGGATTGGGCCACATTGATGCACTTTATTTACTTTTGTTACTTGTTGCTCGTTACAACCTATCTTATCACAAAACTATCTGTTACCACTTATTTCAGTACTTGCAGAGAATACCTTGCTGAAAACCGCTTATCATTTCCTTCTGCTCCTCGTTGGGTTCGACACTCTTACTTATTGAAAGGACTACGATAGATCCCCTATACTTGTGGGTCATCAAGACTCTTTTCTGGCGCTGTTGCCGGGGAGTGTAGCGCCTTTGGTAGGTGGAATTTGGTAAGGAAAAATTTATATAGTGTGCTGAAATTTACTGTCACTTGTTACTGTGGAAAGTAATTCTCCAAGGGGCTTGTTCGGGGTATCTTCACCCCGTCCAGTAGAGCAAAGAGTTGCTCCTCAACCTACTGAACCTATTGAAAATGAAATTCCTTATGAGTATCCTTCGGGTATGATAGAAAAACTGCTAGCTAATCCTTTTACGGGAGATGGAACAAAGCATCATGATGAGCACTTAATATATGTGGATGAAGTTTGTGGATTATTTAAGCTTGCAGGTATACCCGATGATGTTGCCAAGAAGAAGGTCTTCCCTTTATCTTTGAAGGGAGATGCATTGATATGGTATAGGCTATGTGATGATATGGGATCGTGGGACTATAAAAGATTGAAGCTGGAATTTCATCAAAAGTATTACCCTATGCATGTTGTTCATCGTGATCGCAATTATATACATAATTTCTGGCCTCGCGAAGGAGAAAGCATCGCTCAAGCTTGGGGGAGGCTTAAATCAGTGTTATATTCATGCCCCAATCATGAGCTCTCAAGAGAAATAATTATGCAAAGTTTTTATGCTCGGCTTTCTGAAAACAATCGCACCATGCTCGATACTTCTTGTGGTGGCTCTTTTATGATGAAGACTATTGAATTCAGATGGAATTTATTAGATAGAATTAAATGCAACTCTGAAGATTGGGACCTCGACAAAGGTAAGGAGTCATGTATGACACCTGAGTTTGATTGTGTTAAATATTTTATGGACACCGATATTTTCCGTAAGTTTAGCACTAAATATGGACTTGACTCTGAGATAGTAGCTTCTTTCTGTGAATCTTTTGCTACTTATGTTGATCTCCCTAAGGAGAAGTGGTTTAAATATCATCCTCCCATAGAAGTAAAAGTAGCTGCACCTATTAAAGTTGAAGAAAAGACTGTCACTTATAATGATCCTATTGTTCCTACTTCTTATATTGAGAAACCACCTTTCCCTGTTAGAATAAAGGATCATGCTAGAGCTTCAACTGTTGTTCGTAAAAGCAATATTAGAACTTATACACCTCCTGAGCAAGTTAAAGTAGAACCTAATATTGCTATTGTTAAAGATTGTCTGATAATATTGATGGGCATGTTATTCAGTTCGAAGGTGAAACTGCTAGAATTGCTAAACCTTGTGATAAAGATAAACATAGAACTGTGGTAGGCATGCCTGTTATTTCTGTTAAAATAGGAGATCATTGTTATCATGGCTTATGTGATATGGGTGCTAGTGCTAGTGTTATACCTCATGACTTATACAAAGAAATTAAGAATGAAATTGCACCTGTTGAGTTAGAAGATATTGATGTTACTATTAAACTTGCTAATAGAGATACTATTGCACCAATTGGAATTGTTAGAGATGTTGAAGTCTTGTGTGGGAAAACTAAATATCCTGCTGATTTTCTTGTTCTTACTTCTCCGCAAGATAGCTTTTGTCCAATTATATTTGGTAGACCCTTCTTAAATACTGTCAATGCTACCATAGACTGCACTAAGAATATTGTTACTGTTGGCTTGGATGATATGGTTCATGAGTTTAATTTCTCTAAATTTAGTAAACAACATCGTGAGGAAGAATTACCTAGTAAGGATGAAATTATTGGTCTTGCTTATATTGCCGTACCTCCTAGTGATCCTTTAGAACACTATTTGCTAGACCATGAAAATGATATGTTCATGAAAGAAAGAAGGGAAATAGATGAAGTATTCTTTAAACAGGAACCTATTCTGCATCACAACTTGCCTGTTGAAATTTTAGGGGATCTACCTCCACCCAAGGGTGATCCCATGTTTGAGCTCAAACCTTTGTCTGATAATCTTAAATATGCTTATCTTGATGAAAAGAAGATATATCCTGTTATTATTAGTTCTAACCTTTCAGAGCATGAAGAAGAAAGATTATTGAAAACTCTGAAGAAGCACCGTGCTGCTATTGGATATACTCTTGATGATATTAAGGGCATTAGTCCCACTCTATGTCGACATAAAATAAATTTGGAAGCAGATGCCAAACCAGTTCGTGATCCTCAACGACGTCTGAATCCTAAAATGAAAGAAGTGGTAAGAAAAGAAATATTAAAGCTTCTGGAGGAAGGTATAATCTATCCCGTTGCTGATAGTGAGTGGGTAAGTCCTGTCCATTGTGTCCCTAAGAAGGGAGGTATTACTGTTGTTCCTAATGATAAAGATGAATTGATTCCATAAAGAATTATCACAGGTTATAGGATGGTAATTGATTTCCGCAAATTAAATAAAGCTACTAAGAAAGATCATTACCCCTTACCTTTTATTGATCAAATGCTAGAAAGATTATGCAAACATACACACTATTGCTTTCTAGATGGTTATTCTGGTTTCTGTCAAATACCTGTGTCGGCTAGATATCAATCAAAGACTACTTTTACATGCCCTTTTGGTACTTTTGCTTATAGACGTATGCCTTTTGGTTTATGTAATGCACCTGCTACCTTTCAAAGATGCATGATGGCTATATTCTCTGACTTTTGTGAAAAGATTTGTGAGGTTTTCATGGACGATTTTTCCGTCTATGGTTCCTCTTTTGATGATTTCTTAAGCAATCTTGATCGAGTTTTGCAAAGATGTGAAGAAACTAATCTTGTCTTGAATTGGGAAAAGTGCCACTTTATGGTTAATGAAGGTATTGTCTTGCGGCACAAGGTTTTTGAATGAGGTATTGAAGTTGATAAAGCCAAGGTTGATGCTATTCAAAAGATGCCATGTCCCAAGGACATCAAAGGTATAAGAAGTTTCCTTGGTCACACCGGATTTTACAGGAGGTTCATTAAGGACTTCTCAAAAATTTCTCGGCCTCTGACTAATTTATTGCAAAAAGATATACCATTTGTCTTTGATGATGATTGTGTAGAAGCATTTGAAATACTTAAGAAAGCATTAGTCACTGCACCTGTTGTTCAGCCACCTGATTGGAATTTACCCTTTGAAATTATGTGTGATGCTAGTGATTATGCTGTAGGTGCTGTTCTAGGGCAAAGAGTTGACAAGAAATTAAATGTTATTCATTATGCTAGTAAGACTCTAGACAATGCTCAAAGAAATTATGCTACTACTGAAAAAGAGCTTTTAGCAGTTGTATTTGCTTGTGATAAGTTCAGATCTTATATTGTTGATTCTAAAGTAACTATTCAAACTGATCATGCTGCTATTAAATATCTTATGGAAAAGAGAGATGCTAAACCTAGACTTATTAGATGGGTTCTCTTGCTACAAGAATTTGATTTGAATATTTTTGATAGAAAGGGAGATGAGAACCCCGTTGTAGACAACCTGTCTAGGTAGAAAATATTCTTGATGACCCACTACCTATTAATGATAGCTTTCCTGATGAACAATTAAATGTTATAAGTACTTCTCGTAGTACTCCATGGTATGCTGATTATGCTAATTGTATTGTTGCTAAATTTATACCACCTAGCTTGACATACCAACAAAAGAAAATGTTCTTCTATGATTTAAGACATTACTTTTGGGATGAACCACATCTTTCTAAAGAAGGAGTACATGGTGTTATTAGACGTTGTGTACCTGAGCATGAACAGGAACAGATTCTATGCAAGTGTCATTCCGAATCTTATGGAGGACACCACGCTGGAGATAGAACTGCATATAATGTATTGCAATCTGGTTTTTATTGGCCTACTCTCTTCAAGGATGCCCATAAGTTTGTCTTGTCTTGTGATGAATGTCAAAGAATTGGTAATATTAGTAGACGTCAAGAAATTCCTATGAATTATTCTCTTGTAATTGAACCATTTGATGTTTGGGGCTTTGATTATATGGGACCTTTTCCTGCCTCTAATGGATACACACATATTCTAGTTGCTGTTGATTACGTTACTAAGTGGGTAGAAGCTATTCCAACTAGTAGTGCTGATCATAACACTTCTATTAAAATGCTTAAGGAAGTTATTTTCCCGAGGTTTGGAGTCCCTAGATATTTAATGACTGATGGTGGTTCACACTTTATTCATGGTGCTTTCCGTAAAATTCTTGCTAAATATGATGTTAATCATAGAATTGCATCTCCCTATCACCCACAGTCTAGTGGTCAGGTAGAGTTGAGCAATAGAGAGATCAAATTAATTTTGCAAAAGACTGTTAATAGGTCTAGAAAGAATTGGTCTAAGAAACTTGATGATGCGTTATGGGCTTATAGAACTGCATACAAAAATCCTATGGGTATGTCTCCGTATAAAATGGTCTATGGAAAAGCATGTCACTTACCTCTCGAACTAGAACATAAGGCATATTGGGCTATTAAAGAGCTTAACTATGATTTTAAACTTGCCGGTGAAAAGAGGTTATTTGATATTAGCTCACTTGATGAATGGAGAACCCAAGCTTATGAAAATGCCAGGTTGTTTAAAGAAAAAGTTAAAAGATGGCATGACAAAAGGATACAAAAGTGTGAGTTTAATGTAGGTGATTATGTATTGCTATACAAGTCTCGTTTAAGATTTTTTGCAGGAAAACTTCTCTCTAAATGGGAAGGCCCCTATGTTATCGAAGAGGTCTATCATTCCGGTGCCATAAAATCAACAACTTCGAGGGCACAAATCCGAAGGTGGTAAACTGTCAAAGAATCAAACATTATATCTCAGGTAATCCCATAAATGTTGAAACCAATATTATTGAAACCGTAACCCCGGAGGAATACATAAGGGACACTTTCCGGAATGTTTCAGACTCAGAAAAGGAATAGGTATGTGGTACGGTAAGTAAACCGACTCCAAAACAATTTTTAAGGCAATATTTCTCCGTTTTGGAATATTTAGAAAAATAGAAAAATAAGTAGCAGTCCGGGAAGGACACGAGGGCCCCACGAGGGTGGTGGGCGCGCCCCACCCCCCTGGGCGCGCCCCCTCCTCGTGAGCACCACGTTTGCCTTCCGGACTCCGTTTTCTTGCACGTTACGTATTTTGGTCGGTAAAAATTCATTATATAATCTCCCGAAGGTTTTGACTCCCGTATTACGCGAACCTCCTATGTTCTTGTTTCGAGTTGTTTTCTGTCAGGGTTTTCCAGGCTAGGCATCATGTCATCTCCCTCCTCCAACAATGGTGACAATGATGCTTGGCTAATGAACATAGATCTGAAGAGGGAAGAACCCACGAGGGTCAATAAGGATGAAAGGATCAAGAAGGCCACAGAGGATCAAGCTCCGGCAGGAAAAGACATCCTACAACTTGATCATAACCTTCTTACCCCAACTGAGATTGAAGCTTTCAAGATGATTGATTTAGCTCATATACAAAACAAGTATCTCACACAAGAAAATATTTTGTTGAAGGAGCATATTGTCGCACTCAAGGGCATTATTCACAAGCTGGAGGACCTCTTACGCTCGATGTGCGATTATCCAACACCTCCACATTCTTCACCAACGAAGGAGATATAATCACATGGGTATGGGCACTCCCCTCGGCAACTGCCAAGCTTGGGGAGGTGCCCCGGTATCGTATCACAATCACAACTCCTATCTTTACCGTTTTTCTTAGTTCGATCCTATTAGTAGTATCTTGATCTAGTAGAAAAAAATTTATGGCATGATCTAGTTTTGAGTTTTGCTTTATGATCTCTCTATGTAATGGAGTCCGTGAGCTATATATAATAAAGATTAGTGTTGAGTCAAGGGCTTGATTATTTTGCCATGATCTTGGGTGAATAAAAGAAAGATAAAAAAGAACAAAAAGAAACAAAAAGTTCATATTGATCTTATTGAGAGTAATGACTTCACATAGAAAGAGTATGATGATTAAAAGTTGTTGGGAGTTGGCAGACATAGCTTTGGTCATTGTTGCAATTAATAGGAAGTAATAAGGAAAAAGAGGTTTTCACATATATATATATATATATTATCATTGACATATTTTATGATTGGGAGCACTCATTAAAATATGACATGCTAAAGAGTTGATGTTGGACAAGGAAGACAACGTAATGAGTTATGTATTTCTTATATCTGAGATAAAGTATGTTGTCATGGATCCTCTAACTTGTTGAGCTTGCCTTTCCCCCTCATGCTAGCCAAATTCTCAGCACCGAGTAGAAATACTACTTGTGCTTCCAAATATCCTTAAACCAGTTTTGCCATGAGAGTCCACCATATCTACCTATGGATTGAGTAAGATCCTTCAAGTAAGTTGTCATCGGTGCAAAGCAATAAAAATTGCTCTAAATATGTATGATTCATTGGTGTGGGAGAAATAAGCTTTATACGATCTTGTGATGTGGAAGTAATAAAAGCAACAGATTTCATAATAAAGGTTCATATCACAAGGGGCAATATAAAGTGACGTTCTTTCGCATTGAGAGTTTATATATCCAACCATAAAAGCGCATGGCAACCTCTACTTCCCTCTGCGAAGGGCCTATCTTTATTATTATCTTCTACCTTATGCAAGACTCATGGTGATCTTCACCTTTTCTCTTTCATTTTATCCTTTGGCAAGCTCAGCATGTTGGAAAGAACATGATATATATATATATATATCTAATTGGATGTAGGGGAGCATGAACCATTATTGTTGACATTACCCTTGAGGTAAAAGGTTGTGGGGAAAAACTATAAGCCCCTATCTTTCTCTGTGTCCGATTAAAACTCCGTAACCACAAGTATCGCGTGAGTGTTAGCAATTATGGAGGACTAAATGATAGTTGAGTATGTGGACTTGCTTTTTAGCTCTGACATAGACTCTTTTCCGATGTTACTATAAATTGCAATTGCTTCAATGACTGAGATTATAGTTTGTCGGAGCCCAATAAGGTTTATGATTTATACTTTTGCATTGTGAATAGATCATCACTTGAACATGAGTAATCACATGACAAAATCTATATATGTTGCTGTTATGAGAATAATCATGATGCCTCCATGTCCGTAATTTTTCTTCAACGGCTCTACCTCCAAACATGAGGACATATTTATTGTTATCGGCTTTTCGCTTGAGGACAAGCCAGGTCTAAGCTTGGGGGTGTTGATACGTCCATTTTGCATCATGCTTTTATATCGATATTTATCGCATTATGGACTGTTATTTCACTTTATGTCACGATACTTATGGCTATTCTCTCTTATTTTACAAGGTTTACATAAAGAGGGAGAATGCCGGCAGCTGGAATTCTGGTCTGGAAAAGGAGCAAATATTAGAGACCTATTCTGCGCAACTCCAAAAGTCCTGAAACTCCACGGAACGTCTTAAAAGAAATAAAGAAAAATCCACGCCAAAGATGAAGGCCAGGGGGCCCACACCCTGCTCACGAGAGTGGGGGCGCCCCCCTAGGGCGCACCCCCTACCTCGTGGGCCCCCT
The DNA here is from genome assembly GCF_003073215.2 of Triticum urartu. NCBI lineage: Eukaryota > Viridiplantae > Streptophyta > Magnoliopsida > Poales > Poaceae > Triticum > Triticum urartu. Next base: position 82,524,845 of record NC_053022.1, on the reverse strand, counting down.
AGTGGCTCTCCGACGCCCATCTTCTCCTATATGAGGTCTTTCAATGAGAAAAAAGGGGAAGGAACTTTTCGGGACGAGACTCTGCCGCCACGAGGCGGAACCTTGGCGGATCCAATCTAGAGCTCCGGCAGAGCTGTTCGGCCGTGGAAACTTCCCTCCGGGAGGGGGAAATCATCACCATCGTCATCACCAACGCTCCTCTCATCGGGAGAGGGCAATCTCCATCAACATCTTCACCGGCACCATCTCATCTCCAAACCCTAGTTCATCTCTTGTATCCAATTCTTGTCTTAAAGTCAGGGATTGGTGCTAGTAGGTTGCTAGTAGTGTTGATTACTCCTTGTAGTTGATGCTAGTTGGTTTAATTGGTGGAAGATCATATGTTCAGATCCTATATGCATATTATTACCCCTCTGATTATGAACATGAGTATGCTTTGTGAGTAATTACGTTCGTTCCTGAGGACAAGGGAGAAGTCTTGCTATGAGTAGTCATGTGAATTTGGTATTCGTTTCATATTTTGATAAGATGTATGTTGTCTAGCCTCTAGTGGTGTTATGTGAACGTCGAGTACATAACACTTCACCATTATTTGGGCCTAGAGGAAGGCATTGGGAAGTAATAAGTAGACGATGGGTTGCTAGAGTGACAAAAGCTTAAACCCTAGTTTATGCGTTGCTTCGTAAGGGGCTGATTTGGATCCATATGTTTCATGCTATGGTTAGGTTTACCTTAATACTTTTGTTGTAGTTGTGGACGCTTGCAATAGAGGTTAATCATAAGTGGGATGCTTGTTCAAGTAAGAACAGCACCCAAGCACCGGTCCGCCCACATATCAAATTATCAAAGTATCGAACGCGAATCATATGAACGTGATGAAAACTAGCTTGACGATATTCCCATGTGTCCTCGGGAGCGCTTTTCCTATTATAATAGTTTGTTCTGGCTTGTCCTTTGCTACAAAAGGATTGGGCTACCTTGCTGTACTTTATTTACTTTTGTTACTTGTTGCTCGTTACAACCTATCTTATCACAAAACTATCTGTTACCACTTATTTCAGTACTTGCAGGGAATACCTTGCTGAAAATCGCTTATCATTTCCTTCTGCTCCTCGTTGGGTTCAACACTCTTACTTATCGAAAAGACTACGATAGATCCCCTATACTTGTGGGTCATCAGCCATCACCAAGCGCATCATGAGGGCCAACGTCCCACCTCCTCCGGCCCCGACTCCATGTAAGTGCATCTAGTGCCACCCCTAGTTGATTTTGGAGTATTGACGACAAACCTAGTTGAGGGACTAATGTGTTTGTGAGAATTGCAGGAAAACACAGGTAGAAGTCCCTCATTGATTCGGTTTTACTACCAGAGATGACCCCTAAAAATGTATGAAGACATTGAAGACAAAGGTGGTATATGAAGATATTCACATTGAAGACTATGACAAAAGAAGACACGTTATGAAGCCTATGGAGCTCGAAGACTTAGATCTTTTGTAGTTCTTTTTATTTTGTGTTGAGTCATAGGAACCACCGTACTGTTAAGTGGGGTCCAGGAGAACCAGTCAGAATGACTGAAGTGATGCCTAAATCAAAAACCTATGTCATCGAGTGAAGACAATGAGAGCGAATCTTGTCCAGGGTCGGACAAGTCAGCTTTGCTTGTAGCCCAAGTAAAGTTGCCATGAGAGTTCGAAATCTGACCGTTGAGACATGTGTCAGTTCCTTAGTGACCCAGGGTCATTTCGGACAAATCAGGTCGGGTTGCCAAGTGGCTATAAATAGCCCACCCCCACAACCATAAACGGTTGGCTGCTCAGATTTCAGTGCACGGCTTTTGTCGTTTGAGAGCAACCCACCTCGAAGCCTTTGAGAGAAAATTCCTAGTGAGGAGAAAAGCCATAACCACCCAGAGCCAGAGTAAATTGGGCATCACTTAAGTCTTCTTGTCTGTGTGATCTGAAGACTTATTACACTTGAGGACTGTGAATCCTCCAGACGGTTAGGCGTCGCGTTTTGAGCATCCAAGAGACATTGTGGATTGCCAGTGAACGAAGTTTGTGAAGGTTTGGGAGTCTACCTTGAAGACTTACCAGGGTGATTGGGCGAGGACTAAGTGACCTTAGCTCAAGGAGAATACGGTGAGGACTTGGTGTCCTGAACTGTGTGTTCAGGACTGGGTGTCCGGGACTGTGTGTCTTAAGGTTTAAATACCTAGCCGCTCCAACCAGACGTACAGTTGTCACAGCAACTGGAACTGGTCCAACATATCATTGTCTTCAATGAGTCACTGGTTTCATCTTCACTTCCTCTTCTTACTATCACACATTGTGAAGCCATTGCATGCTTGCTTTATCTTTAGTCTTCACAACGTGAATGTATGAACTGTTTGGCTACATAACTTCTTCCTACCTGATCCGTATTACACTGCAGTTGTTTGTCATTGTGCTTTCACTCTATTGAATACATAACCATGGCTGGCCTAGTGTAATCTAACTTCCGCTGCATAGTAATAGGCATAATCTTTGCTGTTTGTCTTCATAACTCTCATGTTTTGAAGACTTTCGTAAAAATCGCCTATTCACCCCCCCTCTAGTCGATATAACGCACTTTCAATTGGTATCAGAGCAAGGTGCTCCCTTGTTCTGTGTGATTCGGTTTAACCACCTGGAGTTTTAGCTATGTCGACTGCAGGGATAATCAAAGTCTCCGCTGCGTGCCCCGTCTTCGATGGAACTGAATACCCCTACTGGAAGAATAAGATGCGCATGCATCTTGAAGCCATTGACGTCGACCTATGGTATGTCGTCGAGAATGGCGTTCCCAAGGCTGGAGAAGGTGTCACTGCTGCTGATGTCAAGAAGTTCACTCAACTGGACTCTACTGCCAAAAATATCATCTGTGGTCATCTGACAAAAGGACAGTATGGCCGTGTGAGTGCCTTGAAGACATCCAAGCTGGTCTGGGACTGGCTCTCCAAGGTCAATGAAGGCGTCTCAACCCAGAGAGATCAAAGAATCAGTGTTCTTCGCAACCTCTTCAACCGCTTCAAGCGAAATGACAATGAGAATGTCCAGCACACATTTGACCAGCTCACTGACATCACAAATGAGCTTCAAGCCCTCGGCGTCACTGAGATCACCAAACATGAATTCGTCAAGACGGTGCTGAGATCACTTGATAGTTCGTTTGACATCCTGGCCCTGATGATTCAAGAACGTCCTGATTTCAAGACACTCGATCCGTCTGACATACTTGAGAGGCTTAACACACATGAGTTTCAGCTTTCTGAGAAAAGAGATATCTACGGTCCAAACTATGGGCGAAGTCGTGCCTTGAAGGCAAAAGTTGTCTCCTCATCTGAAGAAGAATCTGACTGCAGTTCTAATGATCCTGAAGACATTGGAAGAGAACTTGCAATGCTAGTGAAGAAGTTCCAAAAATTCACCAAGAAGAAAGGCTTCAGAAAATCTTCACGATCAAGCTCAAGGAATGATGAAGCTTCTGCTCATGACTACAAGAAGAAAACATGTCACAAGTGCAAGAAAACTGGACACTTCATCTCTGAGTGTCCACAGTGGGACAATGAGAACAGAAGGAAGAAGAAGAGCAAGGAATATGATTCTGACGACAAGAAGAAGAAGAAATACTCGAAGTCTTCTTCCAAGTCTTCATCAAAGTCTTCATCACACAAGAATAGCTCATCTGGCAAGGCACGTGCGTTTGTTGGAAAGGAGATGGATTCAGAGGAGGAGTCCGTATCTGAGGAGGCAGAGGTGGAGTCTGAGGAGGAGTCTGATTCTGGCATTGCGAGTCTGGCTATAGCATACGTCGCCAAGTCCATCTTCAACACTGAAGACAATGACTGCATCACCGAGACCGACGCAAATGACAAGAACGACTCCACTCCTACCTACTGCTTCATGGCACGCGGTGCCAAGGTAAACACACGCACTACTCGCTATCAAACATCTAGTGACGATGACTCTGACTGTGATTCAAAACCCAGCTACAAAACACTTGCTAAAATTGCAACTGAACAACAGAAAGCTATGGAACATATTCAAAAACTGTTAGACAGAAGCGATGATCTGTTGGGTGCTGAAATGACTCGATCTGAATCCTTAATTGAAGACATAAAAAACCTTCACGTTAAGTATCAGGAACTTGAAGATCGTCTTGATACTCTCTCAACAACTCATGAAAAGCTTTCCTATGATTATCTTCAAAGGAAGCAAGAACTTGAGAAATTGAGAGCGGCTCATGAAGATCTTCAAAAGGAAAACGAGTCACTTCGCTCCGAACAGATCAGTCCCGCTCAGGAAGGATTTGAACCACCATGTCTTAAATGCATTGAGCGTGATAATGCTAATTCTGTTGCTGAATGTTCCACTGCTACTGCTGTTGCAATATCTTCAACTGTTGATGTGGTACCTAACCCCTCTGCTGAGAATACCACTGCTATTGCTGATGAGAATGCTAGGTTGAAGACATTGCTTGAAACAGGGATGTACAAAAGTCTTAAAGGACATCAGACATTATGTGATGTCCTCAAGAAGCAGATTCTAAACCGAAACCCTTGGAAAGAGGGTGTTGGATTTGTGAGGAAAATAAATGCAGATGGCTCTTACTGGAAACCTGAGCAGTACCCCAAAACCACATGGGTTGCTACAAAGGAACTTTCAGCAGATCCATCCAACTTATCTGGCTTCACTTGTGCTAACCCCATTATCATTGATGAATCCTTTGATGCAAACTATAAACTGTTTAAGAATCAGAATGGTGAAGTGTTTGCCAGGTACATTGGTACTAACTACAGGAATGGACCGCCTATGAAGAAGATCTGGGTTCCGAAAAGGTGTCTGGAAAATCTTCCTGTGAATGTCTTCATGACACCTCACTTAAAAAGGACAAACCTCAGACCAAAGGCTTCATATGGTCCAAAGGCTTCATACAAACAGAGGACTCACCTGAGTCACACTAACGCAAATTTTTTGCAGGGAAACCATACTCAGGCATATGAATATGAGAGCGGTTCTTCGAATCGTCATGTTCATATGACCAAAAATTATTCTGCTTATTCCTATGAGTATTATTGTCCACCTGCTAGACTATTTGCTAAGGCTTCAAAGCCAAAATTCTCAGATGCTGCAGTTAGACTTATTGCTTCTAAGCCACCCTTGAAGATTTGGGTGGTTAAGAAAGCTTAACTCTCTTTTGCAGGGAAAGGTCTCCAGCAGAAAAACGAAATCTTCTGATGCTATTGCTGGGGACCTTAAAAATCTTGTAGGGCGCTAGATAAAATGCCCGAATGGCATCATTATGTACTTCGTTCCTGAATCGCATGCTACTCTCCCTATTAGTCAAATGTTTATGCTTCACAATTCTCTTCGTGAAGCCTATCCCCCTAACTACACTGTAGGGTACGACACCAGTGACTTCAAAGTCTTCAGAATGGATTATTGACAGTGGATGTACAAATCACATGACTGGCAAAAGAAGCCTTCTTATGGACTCAACATTACGTCCATCCGACAAGAGCCACATCACATTTGCTGACACTGGTAAAAGTAAGGTATTAGGTCTAGGTAGAGTTGCAATCTCAAAGGATCAACACATGGATAAAGTCATGCTTGTTGAATCCCTTGGCTTCAAATTAATGTATGTCTCAATGATATGTGATTTGAACATGATCGTAATGTTTGGAAAATATCGCTGCCTGGTACTAATGGAATCTGACAAGTCTCTAGTGTTTGAAGGGTATCGGAAAGGTGATTTGTACGTGGTAGATTTCTCAGCAGGACCACAACTTGCAGTATGTATTCTTGCAAAAGCTTCAGAATGCTGGCTTTGGCATCGGAGGCTTGGGCATGCTGGCATGAGGAACCTCCACACCCTTGCGAAGAAGAAGCATGTCATAGGCATCGAAGGCGTCAAGTTCAAGAAAGATCACTTATGCGGTGCCTGTGAAGCAGGGAAGATGACAAGGGCAAAACATCCTTCGAAGACAATCATGACTACTACACAACCCTTCGAACTGCTCCACATGGATCTTTTCGGTCCCACTCACTACTCAGCTTTTACTACTTCTGCTTGCCTCTATGGCTTCGTCATTGTTGATGATTACTCTAGATATACTTGGGTGCACATAATCCTTTACAAGACTGAAGTGCAGGATGCCTTCAGACGCTTCGCCAATCGAGCTATGAACAATTTTGGCGCCAAGATAAAGCACATCAGAAGTGACAATGGCACTGAATTCAAGAACACTGGCCTTGATACATATCTGGATACCTTGGGCATTACACATGAATTCTCAGCTCCGTACACGCCACAGCAGAATGGCGTCGTCGAACGCAAGAACAGAACACTCATTGAGATGGCCAGAACAATGCTAGATGAATACAAGACTCCAAGAAAATTCTGGACTGAAGCCATTGATACTGCATGCCATACAATCAATCGTGTTTATCTTCACAAGCTTCTGAACAAGACATCTTATGAACTCCTAACTGGCAAGAAGCCAAATGTCAGTTACTTCAGAGTATTTGGCGCAAAGTGCTGGATCAAGGACCCACACCACACCTCAAAGTTTGCACCAAAAGCACATGAGGGCTTTATGCTTGGATATGGAAAGGATTCACACTCCTACAGAGTCTTCAATCTCTTCCATTACAAAGTGGTTGAAACAGTGGATGTGCGGTTTGATGAGACAAATGGTTCACAAAGAGAGCAACTGCCAAATGTGCTAGATGAAGTTCCAGCTAGTGAATCAATCAAGCTTATGGGAACTGGAGAGATTATGCCTTCTGAAGCTCATCCTGAAGAAGAACTTATCATCTCAGCACCTGATCAACATGAAGACAATGCTCAGCCTGAAGACATTCCTCCAAACAACAACGCAGATCAGCAAGAGCAAAGTCTTCGCCCTGTACATCCTCGTGTTGCAAATGAAGTGCAGATTGACAGAATAATTGACAGCATCAATGCACCTGGTCCACTCACTCGTTCAAGGGCAACTCAGCTAGCAAATTTCTGTGGGCACTTCGCATTCGTATCAATATCAGAACCCAAGAAAGTTGAAGAAGCCTTCATGGAACCTGAATGGATTCAAGCTATGCAAGAAGAGCTTCAACAGTTTGAGCTGAATAATGTATGGGAACTGGTTAAGCGTCCTGATCGACGGAAGCACAACATAATAGGCACCAAATGGATATACCGCAACAAGCAAGATGAGCATGGTCAAGTTGTCAGAAACAAAGCTCGTCTCGTTGCTCAAGGATATACTCAAGTGTAAGGCATTGACTTCGATGGAACATTTGCTCCTGTGGCTAGGCTTGAAGCCATACGCATACTGCTGGCCTATGCGAATCATCATAACATACTTCTATATCAAATAGATGTGAAAAGTGCCTTTCTCAATGGCAAGATTGAAGAAGAAGTGTATGTTGCACAACCGCCTGGCTTTGAAAATCCAAAACATCCTGACATGGTATACAAGCTCAACAAGGCACTGTATGGCCTCAAACAAGCCCCTAGGGCCTGGTATGACACACTCAAGTACTTTCTGAAGAGCAAAGGCTTCATACCTGGTTCCCTGGATCCCACTCTTTTCACGAAGACATATGATGGTGAACTGTTTGTGTGCCAAATATATGTGGATGACATTATCTTCAGCTGCACCAATCAGAAGTACAGTGAAGAGTTTGGATATATGATGCAAGAGCAATATCAGATGTCCATGATGGGGGAGCTGAAGTTCTTCCTTGGTCTTCAAATACGACAATAGCGCAATGGCATCTTCATATCTCAAGAGAAGTATGTCAAAGATTGCCTGAAAAAGTTCGGTATGCAAGACTGCAAAGGCTTCACAACACCAATGCCAGCCAAACATCATCTAGGTCCTGACGGCAAGGGTAAAGAGTTCGATCAAAAGGTATACCGCTCCATGATTGGGTCTTTGCTTTATTTATGTGCATCTAGGCTAGATATTATGCTTAGTGTTTGCATGTGTGCTCGATTTCAAGCGGCACCAAAGGAGTCGCATCACTTAGCTGTGAAGCGAATTCTTCGATATTTGGCTCACACCCCAACTCTAGGATTATGGTATCCAAAGGGCTCAGAGTTTGATTTGGTTGGATTTTCGGATGCTGATTATGCTGGTGACAAGGTTGATCGCAAGTCTACATCAGGCACGTGTCACTTTCTGGGACGATCACTTGTATGTTGGTCTTCAAAGAAGCAGAACTGTGTATCTCTCTCCACTGCTGAATCTGAATACATTGCTGCTGGATCTTGCTGCGCTTAGCTTCTGTGGATGAAGAAACACTCAAGGATTATGGCATTCATCTGAAGCAAGTGCCACTTTACTGCGACAACGAAAGCGCCATCAAGATTGCCAACAACCCAGTTCAGCACTCGAAGACAAAGCACATTGAAATTCGTCATCACTTTCTCAGAGATCATGTTGTGAAGGAAGACATTGATATCATACACGTCAACACTGAAGAGCAGTTGGAAGATATCTTCACCAAGCCCTTGGATGAGAAGAGGTTTTGCAAGTTACGGTGTGAGCTAAATATCTTGGAATCCTCAAATGTCCTGTGATCAGGCACACATCCTAACACTTATGCACATTGATGACTTAGATGTGCAACACACAAAGTAAAGTATATCTTCAATCAATGAAGACATACATTCTAAGTGTGAATACTTTAATGTGGAATTTGACTTCGGAGCGCCACGATAATTGTGCGCCGTGTCTGGGTCTAATACTTCCTATACGGTGGGTAACGCCACCACCAAATGTTCCATTTTGAAGTGTTTCACTCATGGCGTTACCTTGTAATATCTTCACATTTGATTTGGCTTCGAAATCAACATGTCTTCATGATTATCTTCACTACGTTGACTATATAGATATATATACTCTAGTGTTCTGTCCTCTACAGCATTCACTTATAGCTATGTCTTCTTGGTTGAATCTCTTGAACTAAGTGAATGTGATCGGACCCTAATCTCTCTATGCTTTCTATCTCAAATTCTATCTCTCCAAGTCATATGCATTCTATTGAAACTGTCGAATGTCTTCACTATGTCCTTGTCAGCTGAAGATATAGAGACAACCATAAAGTCCGTTTTTAAAGCTCATTCCTCCACATAAAATCCGGAGAAGCAGGAACGACCGCACGACAATTTAGGCGTGCGTGGGACGTGGAACAAACCCCAAACTTCCGCTAACTGGCCACACGTTCCTCAAATGCAAACCGCCAGGGGCACCTGCGTAATAGCACAGTGCCGCCCCTGAGTCTATAAATTCACACTTACCGCGGTCATTATCTCCTTCTTCCACCCTCGCACGAACCCTAGCGCCACCGCTAGCACTCGACGACGCCGGAGATGAAGCGCTTTGCTGCCGCAACCTCTCCAACGCCGTCCTCACGCCGACCGCGGACATCGTCCTCTCCGCCGCCGCCGTAGGTGTTTTCCGTCACCAAGTTAGGGCACGGAGGACTGAACTGCTCGGCATCAACTTCCTTCCGTCTAGCAGTCCAGTGTGGTAAATAAAACTTCTTCTTACAGCCTCTTTTGATCTCATGGTTCTGTCACTTTCTACCATAAGAAGTTTCTCTTTACACTAGTTAGATCTCTCGCTGCATCTCATAACATGCCTAGTATATTCACTTGTGCTTCATAAAGTAGTTAGATTCCTCACTTGTACTGATCTGTGGGTTCGTACAAATCTGGAACCAACTTCTTATCTATAAGTGAATGTCTTCGCACGATGAGGTCAATGTCTTCTAAACTGATTAATCTTCAAAACCTTCTGAGGATGCATATGACCTCTTCCCCTTCCCTCGCACCTTAATGCTGTCACAGAAAAAGAAGGCCTTTGAAAGGTTTGAAGCCTTTCAAGTTAAAGTTTATGGCTTCAGTAGCAGCAGCAAGAAAGGGGGGCAGACAAAGACGTGAGGGAACTTCCAAGGATCTGCCTGAAGACTTGGCAGAAATGTACAAAACAGATCCAGAAGAAAGCTATGGGCAGCGCAAGACCCGAATCCAATGGATTCGACGCTATTGGGCAGAATAGTGGTTCAAATACCGCTTCGTCACCCAGGAGTATGCAGAAAAGAATGCTATCAAGAGTCCATGGGGGGATATCTTATACAAGAACCTTGTACCCAGGACCAGAGATGAAGCCATTGCTCAAGGCTTCTACCCATGCATGGTCCGAGGACCACAGCCTGATGATGCACATCCGTCATCACTTCTCTGGTGTCGTGACGACAATCTCTTCAAGCGCAACTTTCAGTTTGCCCAATAGTCAGCGAAGTTAAACAAGAAGAAATTTGGGCTTGACTTCAACCCTGGCCCTCCTCACCAAGGGCAGATGGCACACGCGACGTGGAACCCAATATCATCGGTCCGTTTGCCAGTCTTGAGGGCCTGATCACCCACATCTTAGTCCAAGGGACTGCTGTGAATGACCCCCCAGCTGATTCTGAGTCTGATGAAGCTCCTGCTGTGCCGAAGCCAAAGCAGACAAAGAAACCAAAAGCTTCAAAGTCGGCCCCTGCCTCAAAAATCTCAAGGGCGAAGCCATAGAAAACTGCACCTCCTGAAGTCAGTGTGCAGTCTAAAGACGTATCCCGCGTCTCCAAGCCCCTGAAGGAAAAGGAGCCCCAGCAACAAACAGGCAAAGAGCTCACTGCTGCTGCCATTCTGCGCAGCGAAGCCATTGATCTATCAAGCGATGAAGATCTGGGAGATGACGCTCTAGAGCAGCTTATCAAAAGCAAAGAAGAAGCTGAAATCTTCAATAATCTACCTCTCTTTGATGTCGCCATCATCCACAGCTTCATCGATGAATGATTTGACTCAGCAGACATAAGCTTCAATGATCTGCAGCTGCCTGTTGGACTCAGCGTCGCCTTCCAAGGCGCAATTTCTTCAGAACTGGCCATTGCTCAGCGCATTGTTGAGCTGAAGCAGAAAATTGATCACGAAAAGGCTCAGTTCAAGCAGCACATGGCCAGCCTCAGCGTGCAGGAAGTGAGGAGCTTCAAAATCATGCTGCATGAGCTCAAAGAAAACTTTCTGAAGAAGCGTACTAAAGCTCAGGGCTCGCGTGAAAGGATGAAGTCTTTGGCAGAAAAATGTGTTCAAGCCTACAACGAGGCTGAAAAGCGCAAGGCACTTGGGCATCCTGGCATCGACCCCAAGATGGCTGCAAAGAAGAAGAAGCAGCCTGCTGTGAGTGAACCAGAGGCATCAAGACAAGCAGCTATTCTGATTGTCTTCCCAAGCGCCACGACTGGCTCGAAGCCAAAGAGCCAGTCAACAGCTTCAGAGCTAAAGAAGACAAGAGCTTCAGAAGCTGAAGCCAGAAAAAGGAAGAGCTCTGAAGCCTCTCCTACTGCCCCCAGCAAAAAGAAGCGCAAGGTCAAGAAATCTCGGGCTGCTCCCACAGAGCCCTTGATGGTTGAACCCCTCTCTGTCATTCACCCAAATGAAGAAAGACGACTGACAGTTCATGAGCCTGCTCCCACAGAGGCTCCTAAAGCTGAAGATATTCCAGCAGCCGACCCCATAGCTGCTGAAGACATTGGTCACAAAGACAATGTACAAGATGATGCAGCCCTTCCTCAGCTTGAAACAAGCGAACTCATCAGTATTGGTCGTCCTCTGACGCCAATGGCACAAGATGAATCCTGGGCGGATCGCCCTCAGGAGGAAGAAGACTTTGAGGCCCAGCCCACTCCGACACCACAAGGGTCGTCTGTGTTCTGTAGGCTTCGCAAAGGTCCACGGCCTCAAGTCCAGTCTGCAGAAATTCCGGCTGCATCAGCCGAAGACAATGAAGAAGCACCTCCAGAACCCACTCCCCCGCTCCATCAAGATGCAGTTCTCCAGGAGAACGTGCCTGAGGTTGTCCCTCCAACTACAAACACTGAAGCCAATGTGGAGCCCGCCCCACCAAATGCTTCAGCGGACAGCGAAGCCACTGAGCCAGACACTTCAGTTCCTGAGTCTGCTGCAGGTCCACAGTTTGATTATCACATAGAGCACAGGCCTCATGTCCAGAAGCCAGTCCCAAGGCTTCCAAGGTTCCCAGGTCCTGCATCAGCACCTGGCTCCTTTGATATAAACAGCTTCAAGGCAGACAATACATTTTTCAATAGCTCCAAGAACCCCTATTCAAGGGAAAGGATTGTATCAGACAGGTTCTGGAGCTATTCTCAGCGCAGTTATTATTCATGCATCTTATACAACCAAGGCCGCATCTTTCTGCACAAGCGTCTTGAGGTTGAAGCCATTGCTGGTCTGCCCTGCTTAGAGGAAGCACTGGATTGCTTCACGCAAGTGGGTCTGCTGCCGTTTGTGACAGATGAAGAGCACTAGAATGAAGAGCTTCTGCTTCAGTTCTATGCCACCCTTCATATAAAAGGATACAACCGAGATCCGAAGACTTGGATCCTGGAGTGGATGACTGGCAACATCCATCATGAAGCCAATGCATTTGATATCATTGAGCTCACCGCGCCTGCCCACTCCAGGTGAATTCCTCGAGGAAGGCTGCCAACCACATTCTGAAGCTATCGAGAGCATTTTCCAGAGACTTGAACCAAATATGAGTCAGATGCTCTCAATGATGAAGCCATTGCCTCAGGATGCACCCTATCCAACTGAGTTCTTCGTTGAAGACCTAGAGTACCTGCCCAGGACCATATATCACATTATCCGGCGGACTCTCTGGCCCATTAAGGGACACTCACCACATGCCAAGATTGAGGGTGCAATGAAGACTCTCATATTCTATATCATGCATGGAAAATGCTTCAACGCACAGGATCTCTTCATACGCCAACTTGCAGCGTCAGGCTCGGACTTATTTGGTCTAAAGTTCTATGCCCCTTGGGTGATGAGGCTGATCAAACTGCACTCTACGATCTCGTATCAGCCCTCAGCCCGAAACCATCGGATCTTCCTGCCGGATGTGGATATCTCTGCTGAAGCAATATACCCTGAGCCTGCCAAGCAACCGATAAGTCTTCAGAATGCCGAACACCAGAGCTTCACGCAGAATGTTGAAGGTGTTGAAGCCATATCCAGGGTCTATCCGTTGGCTGGCACTACACGTGCACCAGCATCTACTGAAGCCACAGATAGCACAAATGCTCCAAGACCCAAGAAGCGTGCTTGTGTCCTCACTGACCGAGAGCTTCTTGTGGCCCTTCACCAAAAGCAAGATAGGCATCACGACTGGCTGAAACGTCAGATGAAGAGCCTCTTGGTGGATGTCAATCGTCTTCGAAACCTTGCCACCAAGAATGCCTTCGTTACACATGAGACTTGTCGTCGAACGTGGAAAGGGCTCTCAATGATCTGCACTGAAGCTGAACTTGAAGAGGATGGCTTCACAGAGTGCTTCAAATTTGACGCCACACCTCCTCGAAGGGCTGTGATGCGCAACACACCATCACTTGAAGACTCTGAGTTTTCTTCATCTGCTGCCACAGTTACTGCAAGGATCATTGATGAAGACGACGATGCTACTTCACCACCACCTGCTTCAGCACCTCAAAGCTCTGCACCGCCAAACAACTCCACCAACCCTGCTGCGCCTGGGAACGCATAGAAAACTCGATGTCTTCAAACCTTTTTGGTCATTACTGACAAAAGGGGGAGAAGCATATGATGTTTATAGTCTTCAAGCGGGTCAATATGGGCGGGTGCCTTATGTTTTGTTATACTTTGCTTCGTGTTTACAACTCTTGTTTTTGCTTCATTTGGTTCTTTGAGTTGTAAACACTAAAACTCGATGGTCGTCTGCTACTTGTTTACCACTCTGTTTGCGAAGATAAATTCCGCATGTGCGACGATAAATTCTGCACTTATCTCATTCTGCAGACGTCCATTTTCCATTATGCATGTCATTATCTTCATATACTTTCACATGCATAGTGGATTTTCATCATAAGCTGAAGCGGATCTCCACAAGTACAACCTGCCATGTGCATTTGCATTCCAAAAGCAAATTAACTTATATGCACATCTTCAGGGGGAGCCCTTGCAACTTATGAAGACAATTCCTTTACAAACTTCACACTTTATATTCCCCGTTGAAAACTTCAACTAGTTTGTCATCAATCACCAAAAAGGGGGAGAATGTAAGTGCATCTAGTGCCACCCCTAGTTGGTTTTGGAGTATTGACGACAAACCTAGTTGAGGGACTAATGTGTTTGTGAGAATTGCAGGAAAACACAGGTAGAAGTCCCTCATTGATTCGGTTTTACTACCAGAGATGACCCCTAAAAATGTATGAAGACATTGAAGACAAAGGTGGTATATGAAGATACTCACATTGAAGACTATGACAAAAGAAGACACGTTATGAAGCCTATGGAGCTCGAAGACGTAGATCTTTCGTAGTTATTTTTATTTTGTGTTGAGTCATAGGAACCACCGTACTGTTAAGTGGGGTCCAGGAGAACCAGTCAGAATGACTGAAGTGATGCCTAAATCAAAAACCTATGTCTTCGAGTGAAGACAATGAGAGCGAATCTTGTCCAGAGCCGGACAAGTCAGCTTTGCTTGTAGCCCAAGTAAAGTTTCCATGAGAGTTCGAAATCTGACCGTTGAGACACGTGTCAGTTCCTTAGTGACCCAGGGTCATTTCGGACAAATCAGGTCAGGTTGCCAAGTGGCTATAAATAGCCCACCCCCACAACCATAAACGGTTGGCTGCTCAGATTTCAGTGCATGGCTTTTGTCCTATGAGAGCAACCCACCTCGAAGCCTTTGAGAGAAAATTCCTAGTGAGGAGAAAAGCCCTAACCACCCAGAGCCAGAGTAAATTGGGCATCACTTAAGTCTTCTTGTCTGTGTGATCTGAAGACTTATTACACTTGAGGACTGTGAATCCTCCAGACGATTAGGCGTCGCGTTCTGAGCATCCAAGAGACATTGTGGATTGCTAGTGAACGAAGTTTGTGAAGGTTTGGGAGTCTACCTTGAAGACTTACCAAAGTGATTGGGCGAGGACTAAGTGACCTTAGCTCAAGGAGAATACGGTGAGGACTTGGTGTCCTGAACTGTGTGTTCAGGACTGGGTGTCCGGGACTGTGTGTCCTAAGGTTTAAATACCTAGCCGCTCCAACCAGACGTACAGTTGTCACAGCAACTGGAACTGGTCCAACATATCATTGTCTTCGACGAGTCACTGGTTTCATCTTCACTTCCTCTTCTTACTGTCACACATTGTGAAGCCATTGCATGCTTGCTTTATCTTTAGTCTTCACAACATGAATGTATGAACTGTTTGGCTACATAACTTCTTCGTACCTGATCCGTATTACACTGCAGTTGTTTGTCATTGTGCTTTCACTCTATTGAATACATAACCATGGCTGGCCTAGTGTAATCTAACTTCCGCTGCATAGTAATAGGCATAATCTTTGCTGTTTGTCTTCATAACTCTCATGTTTTGAAGACTTCCGTAAAAATCGCCTATTCACCCCCCTCTAGTCGATATCACGCACTTTCACTCCAGGAGCGGGGCAGATGCCTCCACCTCCACTGCTGCCCCCGGCCGGCGGTGCGATGCGCGACGATGCCTACCCGGCCCAGAACGCAACCTGCGTCATCTTCACCAGCCTCGGCGACGACAAGAGCGGCGAGCGCCTCCTTCGGCGGGAGGTGAACACCGTCATCCCGTCCAAGACGGAGTACATGCACTGGTTAGAACGCCCGGTCACCTGGACTCAGGAGGACCACCTGGCCATCATGCCGAACCCGGGTGGTTACACCCTCATCCTCGACCCCACAATCATCGCGCCTCGGTGCATCTGCAAGTTCTCCCGGGTGATCATCGACGGCGGCAGCAGCATCAACATCCTCTACCGTGACACCATGACCAAGCTCGGCCTCGAGACCAAGGACCTGGAGCTGACCCGGACGGTTTTTCACGGCATCTTTCCTAGCCACTCCTGCTCCCCAATCGGTCGGATCTGGGTCGACGTCTTGTTCAGCGACAACAGCCACCTTCGACGCGAGTCGATCTGGTTTGAGGTGGTGGATCTGTCCAGCGTGTATCATGCGCTGCTAGGCCGGCCCGCGCTCGCCAAGTTCTGACGGCGTTCTAGGAACAAGGGTCCCTAGACTTGCCTGCCTGCGGCCCATGGCGTGGCTTTGCTAGCAGGCCCATATGGCCCATCTTCATCAACGAGGCATTCAAGACCCTCGCGAGGGGCCAAGCCTCGCGAGACGGACGATGCAAGACCTCCTCAGGAGCGGCCTCGCCAGGTTGGCTCGCGAGGGGCGGAGAGATCGAGGCAGGGCAAACCTCGTGAGGTTCTCGTGACGTGAGCCATGACGATCGAGGCTAGGCGGGTGCCAGCGCGCACAGTGTCCTTGTTTCGTCTTTGGTTCTAAGGGGGCAAGGGCAGGCGCAGAGTGCCGAGGCATCAAGCAATGGTTTCCATATCAGTGCAACTAGACCAAGACCAGCAGGACGGCAAGACGGAGGTCACCATGGAGCCCTAGGTGTCATCACCACCAGTGCCTTTTGGCAGGCAAAGACTACTTTTGTCAGGATAAGCTTTACTAGCTGTCCCCTTTCAAATTGGCCGTTGTTGGCTCCCTTCCCGCTCAATATTTGGGGAGAGGACCAGGGCATCTATAATTAGGGCTAGCCACCACCGTATCTAGGGGATCGACCTCACCTCATATTGGAACCACCACATCCTTGGCCGCACACCCACCAAGCACAAGAACACCTCTCCTAAGGAGGCTGTTCTTCCCCTTGTATTGTTCATCATCAGCCCAAGAAGCAATCCACCACCACACACTGGAGTAGGGTATTACACCACAACGGTGGCCCAAACCAATATAAATCTTGTGTCCTTTGTGTTGCGAGTTTATCGAGTTAGTTCGTCAGATCTTAGCTAAGTTAGGACGTGGATCGGTAGGGGGAAATCTTCATGCGCACCCCAGAGTTCGAGCCTTAAGGGTTTTGCCGGAACCCGATATCCGACATTTGGCGCGCCAGATAGGGGTGCGCCGGAGTCTTTCTTCTGTAGATTCGCGCTCCACCATCTCCAGGCCTGCTCCCTCATGGCGGGCGCCCCTCCAGCTGGATCTACCGGTGCCCACAGCGGCGCTCGGGGGCTCCGAGCCCTTGCCCCCGCCTTGCGGCAGGTGCAGTGGCCACCCAAGTTCAAACCGGAGATGCCGCCACGCTACGACGGTGCGGCGGACCCGTCGGCTTTCCTGTTGGCATACGAGGAGGCCGTTCTGGAAGCCGGGGGCGACGGAAAGGTCATGGCCAACTGGTTCCCAATGGCCCTTGTAGGCGCGCCGTGCACCTGGCTCCTCCATTTACCGGAGTCTTCTATCGCCACTTGGGAGGAGCTGCGCAACCTCTTCATCACTCGCTTCGGGGAATCGGCGGCCCCCATCGTCGCAACTCTTCTCGGCAGTTCGCAAGCACCACCCTCGGATTGGCATGTCAACCCATACTTTCGCTGGATTGACGCTGCTTTCGAGCGCCCGGGGGCTCCACCTGGCTGGGCCGCGCCTAAGGCCAACCTCACCTTCGACTCAGAGGATCATCCGGCCTCCACCGTCGGCTCGGGTGCGCTCTCGATGCTGTGCGCGCCCACCATCTGCCATGTATCCATCACCAAGATGCTCGTCGACGGCGGTGCCGGACTCAATGTGCTCTCCGTCGAGGCCTTCAGCCTCCTTCACGTACCATTCGAGCGGCTCCACCCCAGCAATCCCTTCTTGGGGGTTGGCGGAGGCTCCGCCCGCTCCCCGGGGCAGATCCGCCTCCCCGTGACCTTCGGCACGCGCGACAACTACGGCACCGAGCTCATCGACTTTGACATTGCCCGCATTGGCCTCCCGTACAACGCCATCCTCGGGTACCCAGCTCTGGCCCAGTTCATGGTAGCACTGGTAGAAAAAGGGCCTATAGTCCCGGTTCGTAAGGGCCTTTAGTCCCGGTTCCTGAACTGGGACTAAAGTGTCGGTACTAATGCCCTGTACCTTTAGTCCCGGTTCAATCCAGAACCGGGACTGATGGGCCTCCACGTGGGCAGTGTGCAGAGCCCAGGCAGGAGACCCTTTGGTCCCGGTTGGTGGCACCAACCGGGACCAATAGGCATCCACGCGTCAGCATTTCTGTGGCTGGGGTTTTTGTTTTTTTTTGAAAGGGGGGGGGTTGGGGGTTTTGGGGGGTTAATTTAGGTGTTTCATATATTGTGTTAGCTAGCTATAATTAATAGAGAGAAGTGTCCTCTCTTATGTCTGTGCTTGGTCGACGCTACGTACTATACATACGTATAGAGAGGACTAGACATGCTAGTTAGCTAGTAAGCAAACGAAGGAAACAGAAGATCGTCATGAACATATATGCATACAGAGAGAAGTCATATCGACCACCTCTCCTTCTCCGAGAGATTGGTCGAACAACAAGTTCTCGTATATCTATCCAACACTACCGGCTACATATATACAATAATTATCTATTACAAATATAATCATACGGACTAATGGTCCACATAGTATTCTCCGTCTTCAGCGATCACTTGGTCAAGAAAGAATGCCGCCAATTCCTCTTGAATTGCTCGCATGCGAGCTGGTGCTAGGAGTTCATCCCGCTTCCGAAACATCTAATTTGCAGAAGGGGGTCAATACATATATATATGAATGAATGAAACTCAATACAAATGATGGTAATAAAATAAAATTGTGAATGTTGTTATTTACGTACTTCATATTGTTCGTCAGAGTACCCGCCCCGCTCACAGGTCGTGTGGCGGATGGACTCACAGACGTAGTATCCACAGAAATCATTCCCTTTTTCCTGCCACAACCACTTTACAAGAAATAGATGTCAATCAAACTGATAAGCAAGAATGCTAAATGGTATTGATGAAACTAGCGCTTGAATGACTAGGAGATGCGCGGAACATGCTACTATAGTACTTACTTTCGGGTGTCTAAATTCCAGCTCCTTCGGCAGTCCTGGAACTTTTCTGGTGAATTTTCTCCAAACCCTGCCGGACAAAAAAACAATTACTTGATATCAGGAAATGAACAAAGTTGCTGATATGGTGGATAATGATCGATTTAACTTACTTCTTGAGGATTTCAGTCATGTCCGCATACTCCTGGGGATCTTTTCGTTTAGAGTCCAAGACGGTTACTACTCCCTGCTCAAGCCTAATCTCTAGGAGAATATAGTGGAAACTGCACACGCATGCATAACTCATCAATTACATTACTATAACCTGGACTAATATATAAGGGAAACCGAATATGCACAAGACAGTAACACTCACTTGAAGTTGTAAGGAAAGAGTATTATATCTTTGTTTTCATTTTTTTGAATGATCGTAGCAAGTTGGCCTCGGTATCTCAGGGACGATGTTGAACCTCAGTTGCATCTATGAGATATGTGTTAACGAACCCAATATCACCGATTTGTCTTTTCTTCAATTCGGCGATCTTCATTCTGCATAATATAGTGAGGATAATTATAAATACATGCAATGAAAGAGATGAGCTATATAGAGAGACTTAATGACAGAAGTAGTAGTACTTACAGACAGTAGCAGGTGATCGTTGTTTTATCGAGGGCCAATTGATTGAAAAACTGATAGAACTCCTCAAATGGAATAGGCAACAGTTCAATTCCAACGAGGTCATGCTCCGGTTTAACTCTCGCATACAAAGTACTCCTCCCCCTAGACTCTCTACAGATTTTCAAGTACCAATCATGTAATCTTCGCATCATCGTTGTTAAAGATTTTTCATCTTTGACGAGAGGCTTCCCGTACTCGTATCTGTGTATCTACACCTCCATGGGATCATAATGTACATCGTCGGGCAGGTAATCGTCAACATTGCCATAACCGGGCACCATCCTCGGATCGATGATGTCGCTAGGCACCTTAAGGGGGGGCATGATTGCTTCGCTTGTTCGCCGAGCTGGGCAATTTGTTTCCCAGCTGCTCGTTGTTCTTTCAGCCTTTGATCACTAACTGTACTTCCCGACCGCTCCGCTTCGGCCCATGTCTTTGCAATAATGCGCTCATAGTTGCCTTTCGGCGGAGACTTGGGTGGTTTTGCCAGGGCAGCTAGAGTGCGCTTCACTTTCACCGGATCTACCTTCTCCTACGGAGGTGGATGTCTCTTTGCTCTCAACCCTTGAAACCAGTCATCCACTTCGGTTTGCGCTATCTCGGCGTTCTCCTCCGGGGTCCTCTCATATGGTAACTTCTGTGGAGTCTTCAGAGAAGGACCGAATCTGTATGTCCTCCCGCCTCTGGTTGTACTGCTAGACGCCTACCGAGCAGACGGAGTGGTTGTCTTCTTTACTTGCTTACAAGGCGGAGGAGAAGGACTACGACGCACCAGAGCAGCTGGAGCGGCGGCAGGTCTCTTCCGCCCTTGCTGACGAGGCGGAGAAGGAGGAGGCTGGCTGCTCGGGCGCGTCGGCGCAGGCGGAGAAGGAGGCGGAGTGCCGCCACGCGCCGGAGAAGGAGCCGGCCGAGGGCCCTGATCGTCACTCGCCGGAGGAGGAGGCGGTGGAGGAGGCGGAGTGCCCTGACTTGCCGGAGGAGGAGGAGGAGGAGGAGGCGTCCAGTTCGGAAGGTTGATGAGCTCCTTACGCCATTGGCATGGAGTCTTCAGAGCAGACCCCGGCCGAGTCTCCCCTTCATCGGTAGGGTGGTCAAGCTGGAGGTCCTCAAATCCCTCCATTATTTCATCCACCATCACCCTAGCATATCCTTCTGGAATCGGCCGGCAGTGAAAAGTTGCGCCGCGTTCAGTAGGATAAACAGAGCCAACAGCCGCCTTGACCTTCAAAATCATCCATTGCGTCATAAGGTGGCAATTTTGAGACTCCGTGATAGCATCCACGGGATAGCTGGCAGGAGCCATCAAGGCATGCTTCGGCTGAAGCAGCTCGGTGGAAGCCACGCTGCTTCTGCGCTGAGATGGCGGGGTAGCTTCGGGGGAGGCTTCGGCAGTACGTTTGCTGCGATTTTCTTCTCGTTCCTTGCTTGCAGCGCCTGCATTTGGGTCTGCTGCACTTTTTTCCTCCTCTCATGGGATTTGTAACCGCCTGCGTCCGGAAACCCAACCTTCCACAGAATGGAGCCTGGCGTGCCTCGTGTCTGTCCAGGGTGCTCAGGATTCCCGAGGGCCATTGTGATCTCGTCGTTCTCTCTGTCTGGAAAGAACTTCCCTTGCTGCGCTGCTTTGATATACTGCTTAAGCTTCCTGACTGGTATGTCCATTTGATCGTTCGTCTAAATGCACTTCCCTGTTATAGGGTCCAAGGTTCCGCCAGCCCCGAAGAACCAAGTCCGGCAACGGTCTGGCCAGCTAATTGTCTCTGGTTCGATCCCTTTATCAACCAAATCATTCTTAGTCTTGGCCCACTTAGGCCGGGCTACGAGGTAGCCACCTGACCCCGTGCGATGGTGAAGCATCTTCTTCGCAGCATTTTGCTTGTTTGTCGCCGACATCATCTTACTCTTTTCCGATGTCTTGTGGGCCACAAATGCGGGCCAGTGATCTCTGATCTTCTCATATCTGCCCTTGAATTCTGGTGTCTCATTATTTTTGACAAACTTATTCAGCTCTTTCTTCCACCTGCTGAATAGTTCTGCCATCCTCTTAAGAGCAAAAGACTTGATTAATCGCTCTTTAACTGGGTTCTCTGGATTATCCTCTGGCGGTAGGGTGAAATTTGACTTCAGCTTAGTCCAAAGATCATTTTTCTGCATATCATTGACATAAGACACCTCAGGGTCTTCTGTAGCCGGCTTAAACCATTGCTGGATGCTTATCGGGATCTTGTCCCTAACCAGAACCCCGCACTGAGCAACAAATGCGTTCTTTGTCCGGAGGGGTTCAATCGGTTGGCCGTCGGGCGCGATTGCTATGATCTCAAACTTTTCATCCGAGCTCAACTTTTTCTTCGGGCCTTGTCTCTTTACCGAAGTTGTGCTCGATCCGGAGGGCTAGAAAAAAGAACAAAGACTTAATTAATATGTGTACATACCAAAACAATGAATGCATCAATCAGCTAGTCAGCACAGGCTTAACTAATATATATACCTGGCCGGACTCGGTTCGGTCACCGGAGCCGTCATCATGGTCTCCTTCTTGCACCGGCATTGGGTCACCGGAGCCGTCCTCATGTTCTTCTTCTTGCACCGGCATTAGGTCACTGTAGCCAGCTTCTTCACCCTCTCCTTCCAGACCATCGGTGTCATTGAGAAACAACGAGACGGCATCACTTCCTTCTGCGATTATGTCCCTCAACAACGCTTCTTTTGCTTCGTCTCGGGCGGTGTCCATAGTTTCTACAAATATTTACAACATGGCAATTATTATTCAAACATGACAGATGGATATATTAGTGCCAAACGTAGAACTAGCTACCTAATCATAGTAAGGAATCATATATATTAATTAGTGGCCTCGACCCCCCCCCCACGTGTTGAAGCTATCGGGAGGGGGTATATATCGACAATGACGACACTACATCTATATGTCCCTCGACGACAGTAACATGTCAAAGGATTCAACAAAACCATGTCTTCATCATGAGGCGAAAGTAACATGTGCATGATGGTACAAAGCTCTCCAAAGTTATTTTGGAACGGAGTCCCAGATAAGATAATTTGCTTTTTGGTACAAAGTTCAGCAACACCTTCCAAATATCGTTATTTGGAAGGCCTTTGCTGAAATTCATACAAAAAGGCAAATTATCCTATCCGGGACACCATTCCAAAATAACTTTGGAGGACTTCGTCATGCCCTGGTTACTTCCGGCTAATGATGAAGCCATGGATTTCTTCAATACTTTGACACTAGGAAAGTAACAGGCGCATGATGGTACGAAGTCTACAAAGTTGTTTTGGAATGGAGTCCCGGATAGGATAATTTGCTTTTTCGTACAAAGTCCAGCAAGAGCCTTCCGAATATCCCTATTTGGAAGGCCTTTGCTGAAATTCGTACAAAAAGGCGAATTATTCTATCCGGAACTCCGTTCCAAAACAACTTTGCACAACTTCAAACCATCATGCCCCAGTTACTTCCGTCTAATGATGAAGCCATGGATCTTTAATACTTTGACACTAGGCAACATCTCGACCCCTCGACGACCCTCGAACCCTCGGTGACCCTCGAACCTCTACCCTAGTTCCCGACCCTCGCCCCTCGAACCCTCGGTGACCCTCGAACCTCTACCCTAGTTCCCGACCCTCGCCCCTCGAACCCTCGGTGACCCTTGAACCTCTACCCTATAGTTTCCGACCCTCGCCCCTCGAACCCTTGGTGACCCCCCCCCCACATGTCGAAGTTATCAGAGAGGGGGTATATCGACCCCCCCACCCTCATGTAAGAAGAGGAAAAAAGATCGAAGAAGAAAATAGAGGAGAAGAAGAAAGGAATATAGGAGAAGATCGAAGAAAAAAAAAAGAAGTCTTCTTCTTCTTATTTTCCTTTTTCCACTCCTTCCTTTTCTTCTTATTCTTCTTCCTTCTTCCTCTTTTCTTCCTTTTCCTTATTTTACTTTTTCCTCTACACTAACCTAAAATCGATATCTACTAATTAACAACCTAAATAAAAAATGAATACATATATGAAAAAAAAACATCATATGAAAAAAAACATTTTTGACATATTTAGCATATTCTAAATTTTCCTAACTCTTTTACAACCAGAAAAATTACTCCAACTTCATGACAGTACCCACAATCCGTTTCACCAAAAACCTTCTGATCCATAGTTCAAAATTTTCAAATTTCATTCGAATGAAATTTGAATCGGATTCAAATAACTTGCTGAAAACCTATTCTAAACCTCTCCAAAAATTCTGAAATTTTGCCATCGCCTTTGTCTTGCATCAGTACCTCACCACAAAAAAATTTAAAAATTCCAAAAATTCCCAAAGCCATCTAGCATTTCATCAAACACCATCTATATCGACAAAAAATTCAGAAATTCCAAAAAATTCAGAAAAGTGGACAGCGCGTTGCTGCTGCTCCACTTCTCCTCCCCTCTACTTCTCCTCTCCTTCTGCTCTTCAATGCATCGGGGCCGGCGGCGACCATGGAGCAGGGGCGGAGCAAGGGGCGCTCGGGCGCAAGAGTGGCACTCGAGAGGGGGGCTCACTTTGAGGGGGGCGGCGACGGCTGGAGTCCGGCGACGAGGACGGCGGGCTCGGGGCGGCACGCGGTGACGGGGACGGCAGCCTCGGGGCGGCACGCGGTGACGGGGACAAGGAGGCGGGCTCGGGGAGGCACGCGGCAACGGGGACGAGGGTGGCGGGCTCAGGGATGCCGGCGACGAGGACGGCACGGGCTCAGGGAGGTGACGACGTGGTCCGGAGGGCTCGGCGGCGATGAGGACGAGGAGCAGCCTGGCGGCGTCGTCGGAGGAGAGGACGAGGAGATCGATCGAACTGAATAGAGAATTTCACAAGTGTTGGCTTATATAGCCAGAGCATTGGTCCTGGTTCGTGAAACCAACCGGGACTAATGCCACCTTTAGTCCTGGTTGGTGCCACCAACCGGGACCAAATGCCAATTTTCAGCAGCCCAAAGGGCGGGAAGCGGTGGCCTTTGGTCCCGGTTGGTGCCACCAACCGGGACCAATGGCCTTGTGCTGCCCCGTGCCCAAAAGTTTAGTCCCACCTCGCTAGTTGAGAGGGCTCGGGAGTGGTTTATAAGCGCTACTGCGCCCACCCTCCCGAGCTCCTCTCAACTGCAGGCTTTCGGGCCTAATCTGTCACTGCAATGCGTGTGGGCCTACTGGGCCTGCTGCGGGCCTGAATCCTGGCCCATGGTAGGGTTTCTAGTCGTATTCAGGCCGTGGTGGCCCAGTAGGTGGCATTTTTCTGTTTTTTTGTTGCTTTATTTATTTTCTTTTGTTTTTTGCTTTATTTTTTAATTCTTTATGCTTTTAGTTTTAGAAAAATTACAAACTTTTTGTTAATGCCATTAGTTTTCAAATTTTATTTTGTGATTAACTTTACTATAAAAATAGTTTTTTCCTGTTTTTTGATTTGTTTTTTGCATTATTTATTTTCTTTTGTTTTTTGCTTTAATTTTTAATTCGGTTTGCTTTTATGTTAGCAAAATTATAAACTTTCTGTTAGTGCCATTAGTTTTAGAAAAATTATAAACTTCTTGTTAGTGCCATTAGTTTTCAAATTAAAAACACTTTTTTAGTTTTTTTGTTTTCTTTGTTGCTTTATTTATTTTATTTTGTGATTAACTTTACTATAAAAATATTTTTTTCCTATTTTTTTGATTTTTTTTTGCATTATTTATTTTCTTTTGTTTTTTGCTTTAATTTCTAATTCTGTTTGCTTTTAGGTTAGCAAAATTATAAACTTTCTGTTAGTGCCATTAGTTTTAGAAAAATTATAAACTTTCTGTTAGTGCCATTAGTTTTCAAATTTGAAAACACTTTTTTAGGTTTTTTGTTTTCTTTGTTGCTTTATTTATTTTATTTTGTGATTAACTTTACTATAAAAATAGTTTTTCCTGTTTTTTTATTTGTTTTTTGCATTATTTATTTTCTTTTGTTTTTTGCTTTAATTTTTAATTCTGTTTGCTTTTAGGTTAGCAAAATTATAAACTTTCTGTTAGTGCCATTAGTTTTAGAAAAATAATAAACTTTATGTTAGTGCCATTAGTTTTCAAATTTGAAATCACTTTTTTAGTTTTTTTGTTTTCTTTGTTGCTTTATTTATTTTATTTTGTGATTAACTTTACTATAAAAATAGTTTTTTCCTGTTTTTTTGATTTGTTTTTTGCATTATTTATTTTCTTTTGTTTTTTGCTTTAATTTTAAATTCTGTTTGCTTTTAGGTTAGCAAAATTATAAACTTTCTCTATTAGGGCATCTATTTTCACTTTGAGAGGAGCTCAACAAGGCAGAGAGGGAAGGGCTTATAAACCGGTGTGAGCCCCCTTTGGTTGGCGAGGTGGGACTAAACTCGGCCCGCAACGAGAACCAACCCTTTAGTCCCGGTTTGAAAGTTGGCATGGGCCAGGGACTAATGGTCATGGTATTACGAGGGCCGAACCATAAGACATGAAAGCATTTCAAATGAACTCTGAAAAAGTTGAAAGTTGGGATGGTATCATAATTTCACCCACATAGCATGTGCATGTACAAAACGGACAATGGTAGCATGTTCGTGTGTTACAAAGTTGCGGGAGAAAGTCTTCACTTTTTCTTCGCTTGTGTCATTTGCTTATTGCGCCGTAACCATGGATAATCTTCATTGTTTATCAGGATGCTTGGGTCAGCCTTGACATTGAAGGGAGGAATTTCATGAAACTTTTCATAATCTTCAGACATGTCTGTCTTGCCGTCCACTCCCAGGATGTCCCTTTTTCCTGAAAGAACTATGTGGCGCTTTGGCTCATCGTATGATGTATTCGCTTCCTTATCTTTTTCTTTTTCTCGGTTTGGTAGACATGTCCTTCACATAGATAACCTGTGCCACATCATTGGCTAGGACGAACGGTTCGTCAGTGTACCCAAGATTTTTCAGATCCACTGTTGTCATTCCGTACTGTGGGTCTACCTGTACCCCGCCGCCTAACAGATTGACCCATTTGCACTTAAACAAAGGGACCTTAAAATCAGGTCCGTAGTCAAGTTCCCATATGTCCACTATGTAACCATAATATGTATCCTTTCCGCTCTCGGTTGCTGCATCAAAGCGGACACCAATGTTTTGGTTGGTGCTCTTTTGATCTTGGGCGATCGTGTAAAATGTATTCCCATTTATCTCGTATACTTTGTAAGTCAATACAGTCAAAGATGGTCCCCTGGACAACAAGTACAACTCATCACAAACAGTGTTGTCACCTCTGAGACGTGTTTCCAACCAACTGATGAAAGTCCTGATGTGTTAGCATGTAATCCAGTCGTCGCACTACTCTGGGTGTTTGGAGCGCAGACTGTTCTTGTGTTCATCGACATACGGGGTCACCAAGGTAGAGTTCTGTAGAACTGTGTAGTGTGCTTGAGACCAAGAATATCCGTCCCTGCATATTATTGAGTCTCTTCCAAGAGTGCCTTTTCCAGTCAGTCTCCCCTCATACCGCGATTTAGGGAGACCTATCTTGTTAAGGCCAGGAATGAAGTCAACAAAAAACCCGATAACATCCTCTGTTTGATGGCCCATGGAGATGCTTCCTTCTGGCCTAGCACGATTACGGACATATTTCTTTAGGACTCCCATGAACCTCTCAAAGGGGAACATATTGTGTAGAAATACGGGCCCCGGGATGACAATCTCGTCGACTAGATGAACTAGGACGTGCGTCATGATATTGAAGAAGGATGGTGGGAACACCAGCTCGAAACTGACAAGACATTGCGCCACATCACTCCTTAGCCTTGGTACGATTTCTGGATCGATCACCTTCTGAGAGATTGCATTGAGGAATGCACATAGCTTCACAATGGCTAATCGGACGTTTTCCGGTAGAAGCCCCCTCAATGCAACCGGAAGCAGTTGCGTCATAATCACATGGCAGTCATGAGACTTTAGGTTCTGAAACTTTTTCTCTGGCATATTTATTATTCCCTTTATATTCGACGAGAAGCCAGTCGTGACCTTCATACTGAGCAGGCATTCAAAGAAGATCTCTTTCTCTTCTTTCGTAAGAGCGTAGCTCGCAGGACCTTTATACTGCTTCGGAGGCATGCCGTCTTTTTAGTGCAAACGTTGTAGGTCCTCCCGTGCCTCACGTGTATCTTTTGTCTTCCCATACACGCCCAAGAAGCCTAGCAGGTTCATGCGAAGGTTCTTCGTCACGTGCATCACGTCGATTGAGGAGCGGACCTCTAGGTCTTTCCAGTAGGGTAGGTCCCAAAATATAGATTTCTTCTTCCACATGGGTGTGTGTCCCTCAGCATCATTCGGAACAGCTAGTCCACCGGGACCCTTTCCAAAGATTACGTAGTCTAAATCATTGACCATAGCAAGCACGTGATCACCGATGCGCATGGCGGGCTTCTTCCGGTGATCTGCCTCGCCTTTGAAATGCTTGCCTTTCTTTCGACATTGATGGTTGGTAGGAAGAAATCAACGATGGCCCAGGTACACATTCTTCCTGCATTTGTCCAGGTATATACTTTCAGTGTCATCTAAACAGTGCGTGCATGCGTGGTATCCTTTGTTTGTTTGTCCTAAAAGGTTACTGAGAGCGGGCCAATCGTTGATGTTCACGAACTAATGGACTTAGGTACACATCAATTTCGTTGTCGGGTTGCTTAGGGCCTTGGATGAGAACTGGCATCATAATGAACTTCCGCTT
The DNA here is from genome assembly GCF_003073215.2 of Triticum urartu. Lineage (NCBI taxonomy): Eukaryota > Viridiplantae > Streptophyta > Magnoliopsida > Poales > Poaceae > Triticum > Triticum urartu. Next base: position 82,496,468 of record NC_053022.1, on the reverse strand, counting down.
GATGCACATCCAAGGAGGAAGGTTATACATACATAGAGTCACGGGCCAGGTGCTGTGATTGCTGCTCTGCTCCCCGAAAGGATTAATGCCATCCGCACTTAAAGCAAACCATAAATTCCTTGGGTCCTTTGCAAACTCATCCCAGTACTTTCTCTCAATTTTTCTCCACTACGACCCGTCAGCGGGTGCTCTCAACTTCCCATCTTTCTTTCGGTTCTCACTGTGCCATCACATCAACTTGGCATGCTCTTCGTTTTTGAATAGACGTTTCAACTATGGTATTATAGGAGCATACCGCATCACCTTCGCAGGAACCCTCTTCCTGGGGGGCTCACCGTCAACATCACCAGGGTCATCTCGTCTGATCTTATACCGCAATGCACCGCATACCGGGCATGCATTCAGATCCTTGTATGCACCGCGGTAGAGGATGCAGTCATTAGGGCATGCATGTATCTTCTCCACCTCCAATCCTAGAGGGCATACGACCTTCTTTGCTGCGTATGTGCTGTCGGGCAATTCGTTATCCTTTGGAAGCTTCTTCTTCAATATTTTCAGTAGCTTCTCAAATCCTTTGTCAGCCACAGCATTCTCTGCCTTCCACTGCAGCAATTCCAGTACGGTACCGAGCTTTGTGTTGCCATCTTCGCAATTGGGGTATAACCCTTTTTTGTGATCCTCTAACATGCGATCGAACTTCAGCTTCTCCTTTTGACTAATGCATTGCGTCCTTGCATCAACAAGACCCGGCGGAGATCATCATCATCGGACACATCGTCTGGTTCCTCTTGATCTTCAGCAGCTTCACCCATTGCAGCATCATTGGGCACATCGTCTGGTTTCTCTTGATCTTAACCAGCTCCCCCCGTTGCAGCATCACCGTATTCAGGGGGCACATAGTTGTCATTGTAGTCTTCTTATTCGCCGTCTTCCATCATAACCCCTATTTCTCTGTGCCTCATCCAAACATTATAGTGTGGCATGAAACCCTTGTAAAGCAGGTGGGAGTGAAGGATTTTCCGGTTAGAGTAAGACCTCGTATTCCCACATTCAGTGCATGGACAACACATAAAACCATTCTGCTTGTTTGCCTCAGCCGCATTGAGAAACTCATGCACGCCCTTAATGTACTCGCGGGTGTGTCTGTCACCGTACATCCATTGCCGGTTCATCTGCGTGCATTATATATAATTAAGTGTCCAAATTAATAGAAGTTCATCATCACATTAAAACCAAAGTGCATACATAGTTCTCATCTAACAACATATAGCTCTCCAGAGCATCTAATTAATTAAACCATACATTGAAACTATGTAAAACATTTCAATGCGAAAACAAATGCGATCATAATCGCAACCAAGGTAACAATTGATCCAACGGCATAATGATACCAAGCCTCGGTATGAATGGCATATTTTCTAATCTTTCTAATCTTCAAGCGCATTGCATCCATCTTGATCTTGTGATCATCGACGACATCCGCAACATGCAACTCCAATATCATCTTCTCCTCCTCAATTTTTTTTATTTTTTCCTTCAACAAATTGTTTTCTTCTTCAACTAAATTTAACCTCTCGACAATAGGGTCGGTTGGCATTTCCGATTCACATACATCCTAGATAAATAAAATCTATGTCATGTTGGTCGGCATAATTTTCATAAACAATAAATGAACCAATAGTTATAAAGATAATATACATACCACATCCGAATCATAGACAGGACGAGGGCCGACGGGGGCGGATACCAAAACCATCACACTATATAAGATGCAATAATAAATGTAAGAAAATGATACAAGTATCTATCTAAACATACAAGTAAGAATATTTTTCCTTTCAGAAAGAAGATAAGAACATGAGGCTCACCACGGTGGTGTCAGTGATGAGATCGGCGCGGGTGATCGACGGCGGTGAAGACGGGGACGGGGCATGACAGACCGCTAAATCTAGACAAATCTCGAGGAAAATGGAGCTTGGAGGTCGAGCTTCGAGAGGAGAAAGCTTAAGTAGTGTGGCTCGGGCATTCCATCGAACACCTCATGTGCATAGGAGGTGAGCTAGAGCACCACAAAGCCCTCTCCCCCTCGGCCAGAAAAAACAGAGCAGTGTGCTCTGCTGTTGCGCGAGGGGGTATATATAGGCACCTCATTGGTCCCGGTTGGTGACATGAGCCGGGACTAAAGGGGAGCCTTTGGTCCCGGTTCAAGCCACCAACCGGGACCAATGGTGGTGGGCTAGGAGCGAGGCCCATTGGTCCTGGTTCATCCCACCAACCGGGACCAAAAGGTCCAGATGAACCGGGACCAATGGCCCACGTGGCCTAGCCGGCCCTCTGGGCTCACGAATCGGGACCAATGCCCACATTGGTCCCGGTTCTAGACTGAACCGGGACTAATGGGCTGACCCGGCCTGGACCAAAGCCCTGTTTTCTACTAGTGCGGCAACCCATCCTGCTTACAACCTCATGAAGATGCCGGGGAGGGAAGGTGTCCTCACCATCAAGGGAGACGCCAAGGAGGCCCTGGCAGCGCTCAAGCTTGCCCTCAAGGCCGCCGCGACAGCACGACCTGCCAACGCGGATACCTCCAAGGCCGAGGCAGCCACACCAACCAAGAAGAAGCAGTTCTTCACTCAAGACAAGGCAAAAACCAAGCAAGTGCCGGTCGAAGAGGACGGGTCCTCAGGGGCAACCTTTACCATAGGCGCCAACCTTGGGCCTGGTCAGGAAGAGGTGCTAGTGAAGTTCTTGCGTGCAAACAAGGGAGTGTTCGCCTGGGAGCCCGATCAACTGGTATGGGTCCCAAGAGAGGTAATAGAGCACCACCTGAAGGTGTGCCCCAACATACGCCCCGTGAAGCAGAAGGCGAGGCGGCAGTCCACAGAGAAGCAAGCTTTCATCGTCCAAGAAACCAGCAAGTTGGAGGCCGCGGTGTCATTCACGAGGTTCAGTACCCCGAGTGGCTGGCGAACCCCATCATCATCCCTAAGAAAGGTGGGAAGGAGCGGATGTGCGTCGACTTCACCAACCTCAACAAGGCCTACTCCCAAGATCCGTTCCCACTTCCGCGCATCGACCAGATCGTCGACTCCACCACCGAGTGCGACTTGATATGCTTCCTAGATGCGTTCTCAGGATATCACCAGATCAAGACGGCTGTAGAAGATGTGGAGAAGACGGCCTTCCTAACCCCGTGCGGGGTGTACTGCTACACTTGCATGTCGTTCGGGCTGCGCAACGCGGGCGCAACCTTCCAGCAGCTCATGCACATCGCTTTAGGGCGGCAGCTCGGGAGAAATGCTGAAGCCTATGCCAACAACATCGTGGTAAAGTCTCGGGAAGCAGGTACCTTGATCCAAGACCTGGAGGAGACCTTTGAAAGCATCTGCCAGGTGGACTTGCGGCTCAACCCGGAGAAATGCGTGTTTGGTGTCCCTTCCGGCAAGTTGCTAGGTTTCCTGGTGTCCCACAGGGGGATCGAGGCCAACCCAGAGAAGGTCAAGGTCATTGAAGACATGAGTCCACCGCAGACTCTCAAGGAAATGTAGAAGTTGGCTGGACGGGTGACTGCGTTAGGGCGCTTCATCTCCAAGCTGGGAGAGCGCGCCCTACCCTTCTTCAAGCTGATGAAAAAGAAGGGCCCATTCAAGTGGACCCCAGAGGCCGACCAAGCTTTTCAAGACCTCAAGAGATGCCTGACCAGCCCTCTAGTGATGGTGGCGCCGCGACCTCACGAGCCCCTAGTGCTCTATCTTGCCGCCACCCCGTACTCAGCCAGCGCGGCTCGTGGCGGTTCGGGAAGAACACCAAGCCAAGGGCACATCACGCCGCGCCACGCCTCCAGCAGAGACGACAGGCGCCACAAGGGCCGCAACAGCAGCAGGAGAGGATCAGGCTCAGTAGGACGGCGCCCCCAAGGCCCCGACTAGCAATCAAGCATTAGGTGTTCCCTTGCCTCCAGAGGCACCCGAGCTCCAGGAGAGTGCAAGCCTCATCAGCGCGCCTACCCACGTCGAGCACTCGGTATACTTCGTTAGCACGGTGTTGCGAGATGCGAGAGCCCGGTACCACATGCCTCAGAAGCTCCTACTCGCGCTCCTAGTGGTCTCGCAAAAGCTGCGGCACTACTTCCAGGGCCACCCCATCAAGGTCGTCTCAGCTTACCCATTGGAGAAAGTGCTCAGGAGCCCCAACTCTGCCGGACGAGTCTCCTAATGGAACATCGAGTTGCAAGCATTCCAGTTGGAGTTCAGCACTACCAGGGTCATCAAGGGAGCCGTGCTCGCTGATTTCATGGCAGAATGGATGGACGCCCCGGAGCTCGAAGTAGGCGAAGACCGGTCCCTCTCCCCGGGAAGCGAGGCTCCTGACGGCTCGGTGATGTATTTCGATGGTGCCTTCACGCGCTATGGCGTAGGGGCTGGAGCAGTGCTCATCTCGCCCGCTCAGGACAAGCTCTACTACGTCGTGCAGCTCTACTTCCAGCAGGGCGAGAAGGTCTCTAACAACATTGCAGAATACGAAGGCCTTATAGATGGCCTGAAGGCTGCGGCGGCGCTGGGGGTGAAGTGTCTCACTATCAAGGGCAACTCACAGCTCCTCGTCAACTTCTCCAACAAGGTATACGAGCCGAAGGACGAGCACATGGAAGCACACCTCGTAGAGGTGCGCAAGATGGAGAAGCAATTATTGGGCCTGGAGTTGCAGCACGTGCCCCATGGCACCAACAAGGAAGCTGACGACATCACCAGAAGGGCATCCAAGCGGCAGCCCAAAGAGCCTGGGGTCTTCGAGGAGCGGCTCTTCAAGGCATCGGCACCACCACAACTTTCAAGGATGGCTCAGCCTCGGGAGGAACTTTCGCAACCGCCTGCCACAGGAGCCCCAGCCTGTGGCCCGACCTCGGGAGTGCGCCTACTCTTGGCGCTCGAGCCCTAGGAGGGATGATGGAACAAGGAATTCAAGGAATACCTAATGCAAGGGACGTTGCCGGAGAAAGAGGAGGACGTGGAGCGAGTGGCCCGGCAGGCCACGGCATACTGCGTCCAAGACGGTGAGTTATACAGGAAGCGACCAAATGACGTTTCACTACATTGTATCTCTAGGGAACAGGGGAAGGAACTAATAGCCGACATACACTGCGGGGACTTCGGGCACCACTCGTCGTCGCGAACCCTCGTCGGCAAGGCCTTTCAAAGTGGATTTTACTAGCCTACGGCGCTCAACGACACAGCTGAGCTGGTGAAGTCCTGCGAGGCCTGCCAATTCCACGCCAAGCAGATCCATCGGCCAGCTCAGGGCCTCCAGACCATTACACTCTCGTGGCAGTTCGCAGTCTGGGGGCTGGATATTCTGGGCCCGTTTCCTCGGGCGCCTACGGGCTATCGATACCTCTACGTCGCCATCGACAAGTTCACTAAGTGGCCGGAGGTTGAAGCCGTCCGCACCATCCCAGCTGGCTCTGTAGTCAAGTTCATCAAGGGCCCCATGAGCCGTTTTCACTACAAAAAAATACACTTTCGTGATGATACGTGTTTCTCATAGTAGGTCGATTTTCTGTCATGCATGTACATCCATGATGATTTTATGACAGAATCAAGATAGTCATACATGTGATGTCATAGAAGTGTTCCATGACATTACCAAAATTATCATCACGGAAGTGTCCACTTCCATGACGATAAATCCCGCGTCACAGAAGTGCTTTCGTCAAGGGTGACCGACACATGGCATCCACCATAACGGAACATCGTTAAGCTATCGGGTCGGGTTTTGGATCCGATAACCCGTTAACAGCCCCGACCAATGGGGATTTTCCATGTGTAAAATCATCATTGGCTGGAGGAAACACGTGTCGGCTCATCGTTGGGACAGATGTCATCCACTCATTGGACAGAAGGCGCCTATGATACGTTGACATGTGGCACGGCCCAACAGAGGCCCGTTCCTATGAAAAGGTCGGCCCGTTTGACTTGGTCAAAAGGTGGCGGCCTGGCCCATGTAAAGCCTGTTAATGGCCTATTCGCATATAGCGCATTTACAGCCCGCTAACACAAGGCCCGTTACGCCCTATCCGAATTAGGCCCAGTAGCGTCATCTGGGCCACCCAATATGATTCCAGCCCGTTTTCACTTCTAGCCCATGTATGGCCCATGACGTCTTTCGGCCCATATGAGGCCCTATGTAACTCTTGGCCTATTAACAGCCTATGGTGAAACTGGCCCGTAATGAACAGTGTATCACTTTACACCCATTAACGGCCCGTGGTGAAACTGGCCTATAATGAACAGTGTATCACTTTATACCCATTAACGGCCCGTTATTCCGTTGGGCCGTTTCCAGCCCATGTTATCTTTCGGCCTTCTGAGAGCCCATTTATTCTTGGGCTCATTTCCAGCATTCGTTTACTTACGGCCCATTGCTGTCATTTTCTGCTTGTGGGCCAAATTCAGCCCGTGGTTACAGTCGGTCCGTTTGTGGTCCGTTAATACGTTGGGACGTTTTCATAGCGTCATCAAATACGGCCTATTAACGATGGCCAGTTATGGTCGGCCCATGAACAGACGATTCCAACTATAGCCCGTTTACGGCCATAATGTGGCCTGTTATTGGCCCATGTTTGTCCAATCAATCATACTGCCCGTATAAGGCCCATTGATGATACGGCCCGTAGAAGGCCCATTGTTTCTATGGCCCGTAGAAGGCCCACTATTTGTACGGCCCATAGAAGGCCCACTGTTTCTACCGCCCATAGGAGGCCCAGTGTCACTACAGTAAATATTAGCCCATGGTTATTGTGGCCTAGTTTTAAAAAATAGGTTATTGCAGCCACTAGCAAACCGCGGAAAAAGAACTGCAATGACTACAAGCAAACAAATAAACAAGACAACAAGGAAATAAATAAGCAAGCAACTTACGCTAGGCTATCACGGCTATCACACATATTACATCCACTAGGCATCAAAGTTTTCCACAGTGCAAATAAACGCGCCGACAAAAGAATATACAAAACTGAGAGCACTTCAAAAGGCACTAGGCCTGGCCAGGTCGCCCCCCCCCCAAACAGCTGAAGAAGCTGAGTAGACCTCAGTTGTGTCAATGATAGATGCATCAACACTAGATTTAAGGCATGATGGTGCGCACGGCAGTCCTCTGACATCTTCATTGCATCATTGACTTCAAGTTGGAGCTGAGCTGAAGCAAGCCCTTCCGCTTTAAGTTGACACTGAAGAAGTCGAACTGATTGAGGCAGCGACTGCACAGAGGTTGTCTCACACCTGCTGGTGAGTAGCTTCAACTCACTGTCTTCATCAGGACAAGACCTTGGGGTCATCTCGCTATCCTCAAGATGGTTTGGCTCACTATATTCCCTAAAGTTCTGCCTGGCGTAAGAGATACGAGTTTGAAAGAGAAACAAGAAGACACGTAACAGGTTTCACAATTATATAAGCAAATAAATGGACTTGTTCTGCATAAGGAACATGTTTTTACAACTACAATTTGAAACTGGTAGTTGATGCAAACATCCAATCAGATGTAAACAGCAAAGCAAACAGCAGTGGAGGAAATGATGCCTATCCAAATCTATACTAGAACAAAGTTTGAAGCCTTGAGAAGGATGAACTTACATTACATGTTAACACGGGCTGGACAAAGCCCTTCTCCATGTTGATGCAAGGATAATTCAATAAATTCCCCAAAGAAATTTCTTTATAAGCGTTGCCATTATTCTACATTTTGCAAAGAGTAAATATAGATCAAATAATATTGGTAGAAATAGAGGATAATGAAGCTCAGGTGTAGACTGATGATACATAATCAAATAGCAATTAATTAAGTACAGTGTTACAAGGCAAAAGGGAGAGAGGTACTCACAAGAGCAATGTAGAGCCCATTATTGTTTTGAGATCGTATGACCCTTTGAGCAAGGAGATTCATCTGGAATTAGTTTTCATACAAGAGAGAAGGTGCCGGGGTACTGATCCACGGGCACCTATGGGACCGGCGGACCGGGTCCCTTTCGGTTCGGCGGGGGCGGAGGTCGCGCGAAGAGTAGATCGAGGCGAAGCACGCGAGCGATTTACCCAGGTTCGGGCCGCACGGATGCGTAAAACCCTACTCCTGCTTTGTGGTTTTGTATTGATTTCTAGCTCGGGAGCGTGGAGTGCTACAGTACAGACCGGCGGCTAGCAAGACCGAGCGTGAGTGTTCGAACAGGCTGACCCCCCCCCCCCACGTTGCACACGGGCCTCCTTTTATATGCTCAAGGGGCTACCGACAGGTGGCAACGGGGGTAAAGGGCAAAAATGGAAAGGTGCTGTGGTGGGCACAGCTACTTGCTACAATGTATCATACCTAACCTTGACGGCAGGGGACAAGGGCATTAATTACCCGTCTGTGTCGCCTAAACAGTACCGAAAGGGACCCGGTCCGCCGGTCCCATAGGTGCCCGTGGATCAGTACCCCAGCATCTTTAAAGATGCCGGGGTACTGATCCACGGGCACCTATGGGACCGGCGGACCGGGTCCCTTTCGGTTCGGCGGGGGCGGAGGTCGCGCGAAGAGTAGATCGAGGCGAAGCACGCGAGCGATTTACCCAGGTTCGGGCCGCACGGATGCGTAAAACCCTACTCCTGCTTTGTGGTTTTGTATTGATTTCTAGCTCGGGAGCGTGGAGTGCTACAGTACAGACCGGCGGCTAGCAAGACCGAGCGTGAGTGTTCGAACAGGCTGACCCCCCCCCCCACGTTGCACATGGGCCTCCTTTTATATGCTCAAGGGGCTACCGACAGGTGGCAACGGGGGTAAACGGCAAAAATGGAAAGGTGCTGTGGTGGGCACAGCTACCTGCTACAGTGTATCATACCTAACCCTGACGGCAGGGGACAAGGGCATTAATTGCCCGTCTGTGTCACCTAAATAGTACCGAAAGGGACCGCTAGGGATGCCACCGTTTGCCACGATGGTTATCTTGTCAGCGCATGCTTGCCACCGCGCACCCCTAGCTGCACGGCCTCCTGCCACGTGTGCTTGGGAGGGTCCTAGAGCGACACGTTGGCGGGTGTGCTGGAGCGCGGGCACGAAGTGGGGGTTTCCCGCGGCAAGCTCCTTGCCGCGGTCGTCGTCTTGTCGTGTTCGGGAGCTTGTCGCTCACCGGGCCTTGCCGGGACGCGTGGCGCGTCGCAGCAAGTTTCTTGAAATGCCTTGAGTGGCCTTCCCGGCAAGCTCCTCTTGCCGGGGTCTTGTCTTCTTGACTTGAACACTTTGTTCTTGAATGGCTCCAAAGGAACCATGGAGGATCTTGGCGGTCACCCGGCAAGCCTTGCCGCGGGATGCTGCGACTGCCCGTGCACAAGTTCGGGATGCTAGGGTACCCCTACTCTAGTACACCGACAGGAGCCCCCGGGCCTGGGCCATACACGGTGCCGAGCGCTGTTGGGCCAGGCCCAAAACAGTGCACGGGCACGCGCGGCGTAGGTTACACCGTATCTTACTCCGTAAACACCACGCCCTCCCCGAACGGCGCGCGTTGAATGCGGCGTCGTGGGCGAGATCGTGGGTGGTTATTTTATTTGGAAATGCGGAACGTCCGCCCCCTCCCCCTTTATAAGCAGAGGAAATGGTGGCAGTTCGCATATTCGCCCGTTGCTGTTTCCAATCTCAGAAACCTCCGCCGCTCCCCCGCCTTCCCAGAGCAGAGAGAGATGGAGCAGCGCCCCGCCCCCCATCGTCGCCAGCATCACCAACGCCGTCGGCCTCCTCCACTGCTTCCGCCATGGCTCCGAAAGCCGACAAGGGGAGGGCAGTGAAGTCGACCGAGGCGCAGCGGCTCGCATTGCTGCGGAAGGAGCGGGCAGTTTCCCCCCCCCCCCAAGCTTGCCGCGAAGGAGCTGAGGGAGAAGTACTACCTCTTCTTGTCGGCGGAGACGCGCGCGTATCCGCGCACAAAGGTACTCCCGCCCCCCATGACAATTTGTTTGTTTTGCACGCAAAAAAATGTGCAAGTTTTGAAAATCAATATCTCCAACTCGAAACTTAGATTGTCCATTCAATTCAAATATGGATCATTGAGCTACTACAAGCAAATACCATCAAACGGTCCAATTCAAATGAAATTCCAAATGTGTTTATCCTAAATATGATGAAAAAAGCAAAAATGTGTATGTGTATGAATAAATTGGATGATTATAAAGTTTGAACATGCCCGCATGTGTATATCTCTAGGTTTGATATATGAATTTGAAATCACGAAATCCCAGCTTAAAAAATGTACCTCTGTTTAAATGAATTACAAAAGCTAATGATGGAGTCGAATTCCAAAATTCCAATCTTAGGTTTGTAATTCTGGTACATCATGGTATATCACGCATGTTCAAAAGTATCGTTATCTCATAGTACCAACTGTGAAACAAATTGATCAACCATGAGTTCACAATATCTCAATTATGCTAAAGTCCCTCAAATATAGACACCTCACTCTTTATATGAAGTCAACCACCCCCCCACCACACACACACACACATAGAGAAGTCGTTCTCTCCCCCAAACACCAACACATGAGCACATTAACACCCCTCTCTCTTGTAAAGTCCGGACCCCAACATAGGTCTCTACCACTTTGTCTCTCGGGCATGCACACATCTCTTCCCTCACTCTCTAGGTCTCCCGCTATCTCTCTTACCCAAGAACACGCACTATGTAGAGTGTATATTTCCCATACACACAAAACATCGCCCCCAAACGTCTATCTCCCTAGTTATGTGGTTCTCGCGCACTCACCTCACACACCACCCCCACTGCAAACAAACACACTTTGTCTCCTTGTGCACCACTCTCCTCTTTCTATCTCTCCCACATGCGGACCCGCCCCAGCTCCTTCCCTGTATACATATATGTCGTGACTCTTTGCATAGCTCCCTAATGTATAATCGTTCTCGATTTCGCACATTGTTCTCTACACCATATATTCTAGATCTCTCATGAAGTCCCTATCACACACACGATGACTCACTTCCCTTGCATCTCCATTCATAGGACAATTTCGGACAACATCAACATTGTCTCCCTATCTATACGCCATTTATGGACACAAACGACCCCTCTCGCCCCCTCTATTCCTCTCTCTCTCTGTCGCTAGCCCTCTCCTTCTCTCGCTCTCACACCCCTCTCCCACACACACACTCGATGTCTCTTCCAAATAGTCTACTGCCCTCGCCCTCACCCGTGCTATCTCGCTACTACACATGTCACACCATTCCCCCTTCCCTTATACTAGGTTTACATCATCAGTGGTCTCTCTACTCCACATACACTCTCTCCCTCTCACACACAAACGCGTGCACAAACACACACAGACACACACAAACACCCATTTATCATGATCCTCATCTCTCCTCATGTGTATCTCACACACTCACTCTCTAATTATGTATATGTGTCTCCACGTTACACAACACAAAGCCCCATGTACATGTCTCTCTCTATCCTCCACACACATAGACACAAAGAATCTGCTATCATTGCCTCAGTCTCTAACATATCACACACGCACTCTCTCTCTCTCTCTCTCTCTCTCTCTCTCTCTCGCAAACACGGTCAACAAAGGTTTCCCCGTGAATAACTTACCATCTATTCATCAACAGTCGTGGCAGTACGGTGAACACGAGATGTGAAAAAGAATAAATCTACACGTGCTTAGACCACCTAGTATGACTACTAGGACTAGAGCAAGCCAAAAAGCGCGCCACCGTCACCCCCTCCTTGTCGGCGACGGGAAAATCTTTGTTTTACATAGTCATGAAGTCATTGTGCTAAGGCCCCACATGCCGAGGCATTGAATAGAATGTAGATGCTAGTTTACGGAAGCAAGTATCGATAATACGTTTGTATCTCCATACTTATATTTCTTCTCTTATAAAAAACCGAGTTGGTGATGATGGTACGTGTGCCATCTTGCAATATAGACTGCCCGATCTATATCTGACGGATGGAAATTAAACTAAAAGATACCCGCACCCCTCTCCACATTTGCAGACAAGGCCTTCCCTCGTTCATCCTTATCTCCAACAAACCTCATTGTTGAGCAATTAAGAAAGGAAGCCTCTGGAACAAACTGGCCTGGTGGCCGCTGCCGGCGTCGTCAATCCCCATGCCTCCGCTCAGTCCGACCACCAACCACCACCACACCCCACTCCTCTTCACCTTATCTCATATTTCTCGAGATATCATTAGTTTTTACACATGGGATTACTCCCGCAAGGGTCAATCACAACAAGTGTTTTATAAAAAAATGCATCTTGATGTTTCGTGTAATGCATGAATCTTGCTAGTACTCCTACACAAGACTAAGTTGGTGGTGCTGGTGTGTCTGCCATCCGTCGTTTCTGACCATGAGATCTACATCTAATGATTGTGAGGTAAGTTGTTGCCTTTTCTCACCAACATCCCACTTATATACCAATTTGCAGAAAAACCCATAATTAGTATCTTAAAACCAACCACATCCCTCCCTGACCTCACCAAAACAGCCCAAGGAATATATTCTAATTGAAACATAATATATCTCTAGTGACATATGTATATCAAAATTAGAGTGTTTTGTACCAAGTTTGTGAATAAGTATTATTCTAATTATGATTCGTTGCAATGGACATGAACATTGCTAGTATTTCCAACCATGCATTTTTTCCTAGTATTCCATAGTTTCGAGTTTTCCATCAAGATATTACTCACTCATGGTTGATATTTACTTTCAATCATGTACACATATGCACTATGTAACTAGCCTTGCTTATTGGCTTCCAAAGCTTAACTTTCACTCCTACTTACAATATGTAGAGTATTTAACAAAAAACTACCACTTTCAACCAGCCCTAGGAAGAATCTATTGTACAAAAATAGCAAAAACATACCCAAAATTTCTTAATCCACGCCAAAAACTACCTAGTACTCCTACCGATTAGGTTCATTTAAACCCATTTATGACAGGGTTGGCCCACACGTCCGTGCTGACGAGGCAGCTTAAACCAACACATTTTGTTTGACCGTTGACACGAGGGACCCACATCTGACCTTCTATCCTATTATTCCCCCTCAAATCATTATTTTTCCTGAACATTACTTCAAACAATACTGATGCGTGTTCGCCGGTGGCACCGGTGATGAGCGAGTTGGCCGCCGCTCCGCTGGACGGGCCGTACGCCGCGCTGGCCTCTGCACGGGTTGGCAGGCTGGCCCGAGCGTGACTCACGAGCGAGCAATCCGCCGAGCTGGCCTTCGCTCGAGCTAGATGGCTGGCCTTAGCGCGGCGCGCGCGAGCAAGCCGTCGCGCTGCCGTGCCAATCTAGCTAGCAAACCTTGCAGACAAGAAGCTGGATGGAGCTATCTTGGCTAGCTAGCGGCCGCGAGCATCGGACAGAGCTGGCATCCGGGCTGCCACAGCATGGGCCCCGCACCACGACGGTTTTGACCTCGTATTCTGTCGGCGGTGGTAGCTACGTCCCATGGCCGAGGATGACTAGGTGGACGGGCCGGACGTAGGAGGTCACTCGAGGATTTTTGTTGGTAAGAGCATGTACAATGGTTGATAAGGTAGTCTTATCTTAAGTCTGCCACGTATGCAAGTGGTAGTAGTTTCTTGGCATTTTAGTGGTTTCTTGCATTATTAGAGCAAGTACAATAGAGCTGAGTCAGCGGGCTATAAGAAATAAACTAGTATATTTCTGCTTAGTTGGAGGAAAGAGAAGAGGAGAGAGTGAACGTGCGTTATATCGACTAGAGGGGGGGTGAATAGGCGATTTTTATGAAATTCTTCACTGAGGAATTTGCCGGTGAGGAAATTCCTTAGCAAAGAACTACTGGCAGTGGAATAAGTACTCAAAAGTAAACATAACAAAATACAAGCATAGTCATCATGATGAAATGAAGACATGCACTGAGTATAGGAAGCGTAAGCACAGGGTAACATAGGATGAAGACAAACATACTGAAGAAATTTAACTGAGGAAATTGAGAAAGTCTTCAGTCAAAGTCTTCAAACACAGATATGAACAAGTACACAACTCAATTATGAGGAAATGAAAGAGTTGAGGAAATAGAACCAGTAAGCTTGGTGAAGACAATGATTTGGTATTCCAGTTCCAACTGCTATATCAGTTGTACGTCTGGTTGGAGCGGCTGAGTATTTAATCTCGAGGACACACAGTCCCGGACACCCAATCCTGAACACGTAGCTCAGGACACCCAGTCATCACCGTATTCTCCTTGAATTAAGGTCACATAGACCTTGTCCAATCACTCGTGGTAAGTCTTCAGGTGACTTCCAAACCTTCACAAACTTGGTCACTCGGCGATCCACAATTCCTCTTAGATGCACTAGACCATGACGCCTAACCATCTGGAAGAAGCACAGTCTTCAAAGGTAACAAGCGTCGGATCCACGCAGGATCAATCTCTTCAGTGATGCTCAATCACTTGGGGTTTGTAGGTGTTTGGGTTTTGGGTTTTTCCTCACTTGATGATTTTCGCTCAAAGTCCTCGGAGGATGGGTTGCTCTCAAATGACAAGTGTCAGTTTCTCTCGGAGCAGCCAACAAGCTAGTGGTTGTAGGGGGCGGCTATTTATAGCCTAGGGAGCAGCCCGGCATGATAAGACATAAATGCCCTTCAATGATATGACCGTTAGGTGGATAGATATTTTGGGACAGCTGGCGCATAGCACAACAACGGTAGGAATTTTGAGTAGCAAAATCCTTAGGGCTATCATGTTCCTCACTGTGTAGGCAATCCGCACTGGCGAATTCCTAACTCCTCAGTCAGGACAAATTCCTCAGAGACCAGAAGAACTTCGTCTCTGTCACTGAAGAAATTGACTGAACTGTATGAGATTTCCAATGGCTTCACTCGAAGGGATTGGTAGGTGTAGGATTTTGAGTTGAGTATCACATAGAAATTTTTCCTTAGTATTTCCTCGACCCCCTTTAACAGTACGGTGTTTCCTATGACTCAAGAAAGAGAAAATGAAACTACGAAAACAAAAGTCTTCACGCTTCATGTTCCTCGAATGTATACCAAGTCTTCACGGTCACACCAATTTCTTCACTTTCAAAGTCTTCAAAAAGTCTTCAGAGATCCAAAGTCTTCAGTCGAAGAAATTCATTTTTAGGGGTCGACTTTATCTATAAATATCAAACTCCTCATAGGCTTATAGACCTGTGTACACTCACAAACGCATTAGTCCTTTAACCTATAAGTCTTCAATACACCAAAATCACTAAGGGGCACTAGATGCACTAACAATCTCCCCTTTTGGTGATTGATGACAATATAGGTTAAGTTTTCAACGGGGATAAACATATGAAGTGTAAATACTGATATTGAGGTATTTGATTGCAAGATATAGAAGAACTCCCCCTGAAGATGTGCATAGTGAGGAATTTGCTTTTGAAGCAATGCACACTTGAAGAGTTGAATCATGGAGATCTCCCCCTATATCTTGTAATTCATACATGCATTTGACATATAACAGTGAAGAATTTGAAATGCATGATGAAATATGGTGACTGATGTAATTCAGCATGCGTGCAATAATATTAACGAGGAATAAGCATGCAGAAAAACGTATCAAGAGTATCAGAGCACCATCGGGTTTAAGTTTACAACTCGATCCAATAAAGTCTCAGAAGAACGAGAGTTGTAACTTAACAAAAAAACGCCCATATAGAAAGACCCGCTTGAAGACTAAATCAAAATTCTCCCCCTTTGTCATCAAATGACCAAAAGGATCGAATATGAGGACTAACGCCCCTAAAGAATATCAAGTTGATGAGGGAGCGCCAGCGTTGTTGGGGTCGTTTGTTGTAGTAGGGCCTACCGCAGTGTCATCCAAGTCTTCATTTTCATCAGTGTCGCGCGATGAAGAATATGAGCTGGACACCAGAGAAGGAACCTTGACCTTCTTGAATTTCTTCGGTGGAGGTGCAGACCAGTCAAAATCTTCATTGAGACCCATTTTCTTCAGATCTTCTTCACCATACAGATGTGACAGGATTGCCCAGGTGCGACCGAAGACTTGATGGAGGTAGTAATGGTTTTTCTTCACTTCATTGTGTGTGGCAGTCATGTTGTGAAGAAGTGAACCAAACTGACGCTTAACCCATTTGTGATTTCGATCGACCTTCTTTTGAAGACTAAGCAGAAGTTCACGGTCAGTAATCACGCGCGGAGCGGTGGCTTGAGGAGTGGACTTGGGTGCATTGGCAGAATCATGTGTGGCAGAGTCATCATTGGTGGAATAAGATGCAGCTTTGCCAAACTAACCATCCAATGGACGAATGCCTTCATCTATTACAGCTGGTGCCTTGCCCTTTCCATCAACTGAGGAATATGTCTACTTGAGGACTTCAATTGGGGGCAAGTAGCTGAGGTGATTCTGGACATCAGCTTTGTAGTTGAGTGAAGACCTTGTCGTGAGGAATCTCATAATCCAAGGTGCATAAGGCTTCAGCTCAAACAGAGACAGTGCAACATTTGCCATAGTCCTCATGAAGAAATCGTGATAATTGATAGGAATGCCATGAACGATGTTGAATACCAGATTCTTCATGATGCCAACAATTTCCTCATCAGATGAGTCGTGGCCTTTGATAGGACTGATTGTCCTTGTAAGAATACGATAGACAGTTTTGGGCACGTACAACAATTCCTTCACGAGGAATTTGGTTCTTGGTGCTTGACCTGGCTTCAAAGGTTTCATCAGCACCTGCATGTAATGATGTGTGAGCTCAGGTTCACTGTAGATGCAGCAAGCTTCTTCAAGGGGAGGACTGAGTGGTAGAGCACGAAGCAATTCAGAGGTTGGTGCAGTGTAGTGAGTGTTTTCAGACATCTAGTCCAGCACCCATGAATTCACATCTTCAGCATCTCCGATGATGTGCAGCGTTGCATAGAATTGAAGAATCAGTTCTTCATTCCAATCGCAGATGTTAGAGCAAAAGTTTAGCAGTCCAACGTCGTGAAGAACACTGAGGACTGGTGTGAAGCACGGCAGAGATTCCATATCCACGTGAGGAATATGCTCATGGTAGAAGATTTTTCTCCTTGTTGAACAGCACTGAGGAATAGAAATTGGCTTGACTAGCAGTCCAGAAACGCCTCTTCCTAATGCGAGCAGAGATATATGGGTTGTAATCTTCGAAGAATACGCGCTCACTGAAGAAATCATCAGCCTTGAACTTTTGCTTGCGTGAGAATGGATCCTTTGGCTTCGGCAGAGGAGTGTCAGTGAGTTGCATCACGACATCAAGAATCTCAATCACAGGTTCTTCAGGCTGAGGAATTTCTGGTTCCTCCTCAGTGGCAGTCTGTGTCGTTGGTTGTTCAGCAGCAGCAGTTTCTTCAGCGCTTTCCTCATGGATAGATGCAGTGGGATGAGTTTCTTCAGAGCCCATTTGAACAGTTGGTGCACGCGACTGAGGTATTTGCTGCAGCGGTGTGAACATTGGAGAGTTTGGATGCTGACTTTCCCGGATGCTGACTTTCCCAGAATTCATCACTGATTACGGTTGTGGAGCAGCCAACATCCACATCTTCATCTTCCATTTCTTCAACGCCAGCCTCTTCAGATGTGAACTGAGGCATGGGCGAGGAGATGATAGGTGTTGAAGGGATCACATCCACTTCAATTTCTTCATCCAACGGCTCAGATGAAGCAGCAGAAGGAGTTTCTTCATAAGATCCGCTGGGGATCACATATTCTTCATCAAAAGGAACAAGGTACTTTGATGGCCTGGTTGAGATGGGAACAACATCAATCGGATTAGCAAATGAACTTGTCATAGGCTTCATTTTCTTTGGAGCTGAAGAATCTGAAGCAGCTGATGCTTTCCTTTTCTTCACTTCAGCACGCTCTGCATCCTTGGTCTTCTTCACATCTGATGCAGATGGAAGGATTGGAGTTGAAGTTGGTGCAGGAGCAGCTGAGGAATCTGGTTGATTTTCTTCAGGCACAATTGATGCAGTTGCCCTGAGTTCTTCATTTTCTTCAGGAGCACCAGTAGTGGGTGCCCTGGCAATTTCTTCAGTGGCTCGAATGCAGTCATCAGCCCTGGAACTCACATTTTCTTCAGCAGCCTGATTGTCATCAGCGGTGCTGGCATTTTCTTCAGTAGGCTAAGCAGATGCTTCAGCCTGTGGAATTTCCTGTTGCGTTGGGGCTGCAACATTGGAAGTGAAGTTATCCACAAGTTTCACAAAATGAACCTTGGCTCCAAACCAATCAGCGCGATATGCGTCAAAGTCATCACTGAGTTTCTTGATCTCAGTCTGAATAGTGACAAGTTCTTCAGTTGTCATAGAGACAATGTTTTTCTTCAGATAATGCTCTTTCTTGTACTGCGCTTTCTTGATCTGCCTGGCCTTCTCAAATTTCCACTTTTCTTCTTGAATGAAGTGGGTCAGCATGTGACTTTGGCCAGGAGTCAGCTTGAAGTCAGGCATGGGAGTGTTGGGGTCCTTGTGCCAAACATCAATGTAGTCGAGGATCAACTTGGGATCCAAAAGCAGTGGCACCTCTGTTCCTTTGGCTCTAGCGGCCATGACTTGCCTGTCTCTGATGATTTCTGCAAGTTCATCATCATCAGCTTCGTCTTCTTCAGACGGCACTTGGAAAGCGACTTGTTTATTTTGAGGACTTGGGCGAGGACCTCGTCCAGCAGCGGCCTTTGTCTTAAGTAGTGAGGGGGCAGCTGAGGAACTTGGTGCAGGTGAGGAACTAGCTGAGACACCTGAGGCAATGGAGATGCCTGCAGTCCTTTGGCACGAGGCGAGATGCACAGGTGCTGAGGATTTAGTCGAAACAGCTGAGGGCTTTGGCGGAGGAGCTGAGGACTTTGGAGGAACAGGAGCAGCATGAGGAATTGGCCGTGAGAGCTTTGAGGATTCTGGCCGTGAGGGCATTGCTGAGGAACTTGTCCTTGAGGGCATTGTTGGTGAAGCACTTGGCTTACACGCAGGCTTCTTTGGCATAGCCTTCTTTGGCTTGACAGCAAAGGCCTCAGCAGAGGCAGAAGCAACAGTAGAGTCTTCATTGAATTTCCTCACTGCTTCTTTGGCTTGCTTAGCCAACTTGGCTTGGTGCTTGGCCCATTCATCAGGATAGTCCTCACCGCGCTTGAGGCTGGTGGGATCAGCGATTTGGCCAGGTGCCAATGGAGCTCTTGGGCATGGAGGAATGAGTGCGAATTTCTTCATGTACTTTGGAGTTACATACCTGTACTCCCTCCACTCTTTTGCCCATCTCCTTTCTATTTTATGAATGCGCACCTTGCGCTCATTCTTGGTTTCCTCAGTAGGTGTGCAGTATCCAGCATATATTTCATCAGGGATCTCAAATGCTGTATTGACCTCAGGCCTCTTTCCTCCCTTCTGTGGCTTCTTACCGTCAGCCATTTTCTTCAGTTGAGGAATTTGGACAATTGAATTCTCTGAAGAAGTATGCAACTTTTCTTCGAGGAATGCTGCAAATGAGTTAAGTTGATGAGAACCTAGTGATTCAGCAGCTGACATGTGTACCTGTGAACAGAGTATAGTTGCGAGGAATTTGGAGAGGTCATATGCGTTCTCAGAGGGTTTTTCAAAAAGAACAAGTTTGAGGAATTTGACCAGATGAGTCTTGAAGAATTTCACTAAGCGTTCTTTGTCTTAGGTTCTAGAGTTTTATAGATCGAAGATCCACACAATTGAGGAATCTTGAAGAAAAATGATGCCTAGAGAAATGAATCAAGAACAAATGACTTGTGAGGTGTTTAGTGTGTGAAGCTATGAAGAAAAACAACTTTGAAGATTTTGAAGATAATCATTCGAATCAACGAGGGCAGTAAAAGTAACTTTTAATTACCCTGGACGAAGAACACGATGAACAATGAGGTGTAGAGATGAAGTTCGTCTGTGTAGATCTTCCACGCCCTAACTCGGCGGAGGAAGACGACTACGGCGGCGGCGGAGTGAAGATTTCCGCGGTCGGCGCGAGTACGTCGGCGATGAGGTCGAGGCAGTGAAGGTCTTCCTCACCGGCGGCGATGAAGTAGCGGGGGCGTTAGGGTTTGAGAAGCTCGAGCTGGAGAGAGGTCGAGCGGAGTAAAAGAAGTGAGGAAGGGAAGGAGGGGTATTTATAGCCACGGTGAAAAACTGCTCGCCCGAAGAAATTGGACGAACGTGCCCTTGACCCTTCTCATTCACTTGACATGTGTCACCCACGTACTGAGAGGTGGGGATCATGTGCGATCGTGGGTGAATGTATAAGTGTATCGTGGGATGCGGAACAGTTTGAGCGGCAAAGCCGAAAATTTAGATAAGATAGGTTTTAAAGTTCCGTTCGCAATTTCTTCAGCTGACAAGGACACAGTGAAGATTTTGAACGAGTTTCAAATAGAACGCACATGAAGAATTTGTGAATAGATTGGGTTGAGTATAGCATAGAGGGGGAAGGGTCCGATCACATTCACTTAGCAGAAAAACCAACTTGAAGAATTAGCAATAAGTGAATGTTGTAGTCAATGAAGAAAAACGACGGAAGCAGTGAAGACAATGCAAAGTTGAAGAATATGAATAATTGAGGAATTTTAACTTTTGGTGGTGGCATGACCCACCGTATAAGAATGATGATTTCAGACACCGCATACAATTGTCGTAGGATTCTGAGAATCGAATTCTTCGTTAATTTCTTCACACTAAGAGTGTTGTTCTTCATTGAATTGAAGAAAAATGTTTCTTCATGTGTTGCACATCTAAGTCATCAATTTTGCATAAGTTTTAGGATGAGTATCCTTTTCAAAGAACATTCAAAGATACTAGGATATTTAGCTCACACCGCAACTTGCTAAATCTCTTCTCATCCAAGGCTTTGTGAAGACATCGGCTAGCTGTTCTTCAGTCTTCACATGCTCAATAGAAATGTCGCCCTTCAACACATGATCACGAAGAAAATGATGACGAATTTAAACGTGCTTTTTCTTCGAGTGCTGAACTGGGTTGTGAGCAATCTTGATGGCACTCTCATTGTCACAGTAGAGAGGCACATTCTTCTTGTTGACGCCGTAGTCCTTGAGAGTTTGCTTCATCCATAGCAATTGGGCACAGCAAGAACCAGCGGCAATATACTCAGCTTCAGCAGTAGATAGTGATACGCAGTTCTGTTTCTTCGAGGACCAACAGACCAAAGATCGTCCAAGGAAATGACATGTACCAGATGTTGACTTGCGGTCCACACGATCACCAGCATAGTCAGAGTCATAATATCCAATGAGATCAAAAGCCGAGCCCTTGGGGTACCATAATCCAAGTGTTGGTGTGTGAGCTAGATATCGAAGAATATGCTTCACAGCCTTATGGTGTGATTCCTTTGGTGTAGCTTGAAATCGGGCACAGATGCAAACACTAAGCATTATATCTGGCCTAGATGCACATAAGTACAATAAAGAGCCAATCATGGAGCGGTATACCTTGTGATCGAAGTCAATACCATTTTCATCAGTGCACAGATGGACATTTGTGGGCATAGGAATTTTGACGCCTTCACAATCTTGCATGCCGAATTTCCTCAGTACATCCTTGAGGTATTTCTCCTGAGATATGAATATGCCATTGCGTTGTTGACGAATTTGAAGTCCTAAGAAGAATTTCAGCTCTCCCATCATAGACATTTGATATTCTTCACTCATCATATAGGAAAATTCATCACTATAACGTTGGTCAGTACAGCCAAAGATAATATCATCAACATATATTTGGCACACAAACAATTCACCATCATAAGATTTAGTGAAAAGAGTAGGGTCGAGTGAACCGGGTTTGAAGCCTTTCGTCATGAGGAATTCCTTCAAAGTATCATACCACGCCCGTGGGGCCTGCTTGAGGCCATAGAGGGCCTTGTTGAGTCTGAAGACTTTGTCAGGATTCTTTGGATCTTCAAAACCTAGGGGTTGAGCAACATATACTTCTTCCTCAAGCTTACCATTGAGGAATGCACTTTTCACATCCATTTGATATAAAGTGATATCATGATGGTTAGCATAAGCAAGTAATATGCGAATAGCCTCAAGTCTAGCAACAGGTGCAAAAGTTTCATCGAAATCAATTCCTTCAACCTGTGTGTAGCCTTGAGCTAGAAGCCGTGCCTTATTCCTCACCACAAGGCCATTTTCATCTTGCTTGTTGCGGTAGATCCACTTTGTGCCGATGATATTGTGCTTGCGAGGATCTGGACGTTTGACCAGTTCCCAGACATTGTTGAGCTCGAACTGATGTAATTCTTCTTGCATGGCCCGAATCCACTCAGGCTCTAGAAATGCTTCATCTACCTTAGTGGGCTCTGTAATAGAGACAATGTCAGGACCCCGATCCTAAATCACACCGATCTAGCATGTAACACTACATATCACTTTGCGGCCTCACGCACGGTATTCCCACGGGTGCCACCTTACCTGGCCTGGGACCGTTTGCGCCTTTTGGCTCACGTATATGATAATGTCGCTAGCATCCATATGACAGAGAACCCGGGCCGACATGGCTAGTCGTGTAACCAAAGCGGCACCAACCTATGGGGACAGGCATACATGAATCACATCGAGCATGTCGGTCAGCAGCGTGTGAATCCGGGCTGTAGCACTGGGCTAATAGGACTCCGGAAACCCGAGCTGTAGCAGGCTAGGAAGGACTCCGGATGTCAGCGCATGACATTTCCCCCAAGGGACAGACACAGGAATGAAGTGAAACACATGCCGGCCAGTCAAGTGTCCTGAGCAGTAGTGTTGGGCTAGCAGGAATCCGGTGAACCGGGCTGTAGCGGACTACTATGGCTCATGGAAGCACTAGACTACATTTCCCCATAAGAGAGGCTGCCAAGGCTAAACAACTAGATTGTCGGATCCCACACATACCAAGCATTTCAATCATACACACAATATGCTCGATATGTGTAAATACAACATGGCATCACAACATAACTCTACAACTCAAGTATTTATTCCTTAGGCTCCGAGGAGCGAGATATTACAAACATGGGTCTCATGACCCAACAATCACAGCATACAAATCAAGCACATGCGGAAGCTTAACATGTCTGAGTACAGACATCTACAAATGGAAAAAGGCTAAGAAGCCTGACTATCTACCAGATCCTGCTGAGGGCACAAGATCGTAGCTGAGGTATCAAGCTAAACGTCGAAGTCCACGCGACACTACTAGCGAGACTGAAGTCTCTCTCTGCAAAACATAAATTAAGCAAACGTGAGTACAAAGGTACTCAGCCAGACTTACATCAGAACTAGCTACATATGCATCGGTATCAACAAGGGAGGGTGGTGGAGTTTAACTGCAGCAAGCCAGCTTTGACTTAGTGGCTAACCTGAACTATGACTGCAAGCAACTCTTTTGAGGTGGCGCACACGAGTCCACATATTCACCATTCAATACACCACTATGGATCCGCTCCCATCTCCCTACGAGAAGGCCATCCATAGCACTCACGCTTATCTTGCGAGTTTAGGGTATCCACTTTCACTTGTCTATGAACTATGCAAGGGGTCCAAGTTTCCATATCCGAGGAATCCGGCTATTCGAATAGATAATGATAACCCTGGAGGGGTGTACTTCTTCACACACGCTCCCACCACTTACCGTCGTTTACACGACATGTACTCGGCAACCTTCAAGCGGAAGCCCAATGAGGGTGTCGGCCACGGCCTACCTAAACACTTAAGTCTCTAGTCCAGGTTTATCGCCTATCCAGGTTCCATCCGCAGGGAGTCCGGCCGAGGTTTCCACATACGGCCCCGAACGATGTGTACAGGGTTCCGACACACCAAACGGGCGCCCGGCATGCCCGGCCACGGTGTATCTACCACAACATAGCCCACCCCTGGGGTCAACGCTACGCACGGCCGCCAACACATAACCTACAAACACCAGAAACTAGTTGCAACTCCAGGACAGAGTACTAGGGTGATTAAGAAGCCGAGAGGGTCAATTAAGGATCCCAATGAGTGGTAGTAGCTGTTCATGGATCACAGACACAGAACTCAGTTCCTGAGGACGGTTTCAATGAGACAACCCACCATGTACTCCTACATGGCATCTCACCGCTACCTTTACCAAATCGTGTTCACACGCTTAGCTCACACACAGTAGCACATGTTCACACACCTCTGATTCGTTCCTGACGAATCAGACCTGACACAACTCTATGCAATAGCAGGCATGACAAACAAGCATGAATGAATAAGGGGTTCAACTACTGCAACAAGTAACAGATGAATCGTTGTTGTCCTAATGCAGTAAAAGAGAGCAGGAGCGAGAGAGTGGGCTTGTATCGGAATGAACAAGGGGGGTGTGCTTGCCTGGCACTTCTGAAGATAGTAAAGCTCTTCATCGGTGTCATTGAATTCATCGCTGGATCAACGTCTACTGAGGGGGGACAAACACCGGCAACTGAGAAAGAACACAATCAATGCATGGCGATATGCAACAATATGATGCATGCTATGACATGGCAATATGAATGTGTTTTGGCTAATGCAACAGAAAGTCATTTTAATTGAAGTGGAATTCAAAACTATATCAAATTCCAACTCCAAACCTATTATGAAATTTGCCCTAATCATGTTTCATCCTAAACAGTGAGGTTAACTTGCTCAAACATGCATGAAAATGGTACAGATGGATTCCTTGAATTTTTCTGATAATTTTTCATATATAAATTATTTCATTTGCAGTTACGGTTGAATTTCTATGATTTTTAGAAGTTTTGGACAATTTCTGGAATTTCCTGAATTAAAATTAATCCAAAAAATGAGTTATGGCATCAGCACTACGTCACTGTGATGTCAGCAGGTCAATTGAGCTACCCCGGGTCAAACCTGACCACTGGGGTCCACTGGTCAGGGACAAAGTGCTGGTCAGTGTCGCTCACAGGTGGGGCCGGGTCAACTGACACGTCATCAAGTCAACCAGACATGTGGCCCAGTCAACAGCCAGGTCAGCACGGTCAAAGCTGACGCGTGGGCCACTGTGGTTAGTTAAACCTAAATAGGAACTAAACTAATATTAATTAAGGGCATGGGGCCCATGTGTCATTGGCCCAGGGGGTTGTTTAGTGGGGGTTTAGCCGTTAATCACGCGGCCACGTCGGCTCGCCAGAGTATGGCCGGCGGTGACCTCAAAACGCGGCCGAGGGTATCGGGCTCACTCCTCCGGCGTCCATACGAGTAGCTGAGAGCATCCACGGGGAGCTAGAGCTCGCCCGCATCCATCGCTGCAAGCAGCAGCAGCTAGGGCGGCCGGAGCTCGTCGGAAACGAGCTCGGGGCGGCGCCGGAGTTCGGGCACGAGTGGGGACGCGGTTGTTGTGGCCGTGGTGATGTGTGTTTAGCACCTACGGCATCTACGGGGTGCGGTGAGTACGATGGGCGCATGCCCGGGACCAAATGGTCACCGGAGCATCACCGGCGACGAGCGCGGCGGCGGCGGGTTTCGGTCAACAAGGGGGCGACGGCTACGGCGTGTGAGAGCGAGAACAGAGAGGGGGAGAAGGGGCAGGAGCTCACAGCGAGTGCAGAGATGGCCTCGGCGTGCCCGAGGAAGCACCGGAGCGAGCGGGGTGGCAAGAGGAATCTTCGGCGGCCGATGACGAAGGTGATGCAGATGGCGTCAATGCAGGGTCTCTGGCAAGGCGCGGCTTGGTGGGGAGGAAGAGGGGGTCGAGGCGAAGCTTTTGGACACGTCGGAGAAGCGAGGGGGGCGGTGGCTGCGGCAGCAGCAAGCGGCGGTGACGAGATCCGCTCGGTGGGAGAGAGGGGGAGCCAGAGGAGGGGATGGGGATGAGAGAGTGAGCGAGGGGGTTCCAGGGGGTGCGTGGCGTCGTTGGAGACGTCTAGAGCGTCGAGGACGCAGGCAAGCAGGATGGAGGTGGCCGCATGGTGGCGCGCGTGCGTCGGGCACGCGCCCGTCCTCCTGGCAGGGAGGAAGACGACGGGGAGGGGGTGGCTTGGTGGGCTGGGCCGCCAGCTGGGCCAGCCAGCTGCAGAGCTGGGCCGAATAGGTAAGTTAGCCAGGTAATTCTCTCTCTCTCTTTTATTTTTCTGTTTTCTATTTTTCTACAACTTTGTGGCTTTTCTGAAAATGCTTAGGCACTTTCAAAAATCACCAAACTGCTCATGCCCACTGTTTAGCATATAACCAACATGGAACATTTCAGTTTAGGATTATTTGGACATCTAAAATATTCTATAGCATTTAAATGCCCAAATGCAAATAGAGTGTGATTTAATTCAGTGACCCTATGATGTCCTAGAAATATGTGCACCATTTCTGTCTGAGGTTTAAGACCAAGGCAAAGATGATGAACATTTTAGAAGGGCATTTCTGGTTCATTGAAAAAGATTTTAGTAAATCCTAGTTGGATTAATGGGGTGCTGGGGGTTCTGTCATCCCCATTTCAATTTTCTAAGCAAAGTAGACATGATGCAACACCATATGTTAGCACTAGGTATTACCAGAACTTGGGATGTGACAACTCACCCCCACTAAAACAAGAATCTCGTCCTGAGATTCAAGAAGTGGAGTAAGAAGACAGAGGGGTCACAAAACTATCACAGTCTTCTTGATCCAACTACCCTTCTCGAAGATACCGATATATTGCAACACATTGCTCTTGACGTCTTTGTCTTCGAGATCTTCATCCAACATGATGAAGAGGGAAAGAAACTCTGCAGGAAACGATCTTCTCAAAGATCGAGCAACTCAAGATCAACTCATGGAGTGAGACATTAGAACATCTCTTGAGCTGAGACACAAAACACACATCGAGAGAGATGGAAGGTAATAGATGACAAGGGTTCAAATTGGTAGGCAACAATTCCACGCTGGAGTAGGATGGTGCATGGTTTCAAAGTAGCGAGGAGGTAATTGCCATGATTCAATAACGGGACACCTTAGGGAAAGGTGACTCGTAGAGCATTTCCCTTAAGTGGCAAAAAGAATTACTTTTGATACAAAGATCATTGAAACTCTTTATACCAGCCTGAGGTAATCACAATCGATCGTTGGAAGGGGTTCGAAAGAATGGCATACTCCGACTAGGATGGATGATGTGGACTACCTTGTTGAAGACAATGTAATGGATGAATTTGCTTGCGCGTGCTCTCAAGAACTTGAGCATTTCCATATTCATCAAGGTTCTACCAACATCCGTGGCAAGGATCCTGGCAACACGACATACTACCATGATGACTAGTGATGGGTGATGCGGATACAAAGGAACATAACACCCTCTCAGACCTTCCCATAGCGAGGCTAAGGGAACAGAATCTGGACGATCGACCTGGAGACATTTAGCACTTCGCTTCTAATGTTCTCCTTGATGTGCTAGCGTAATCCATTCATAGATATGGTTTGATATCTAGAACATCAAGTAAAAGGTCGGGCTTCGGAAGCTCAAGAATCCATAAGGAATAACTACGGAGCCAGATCCTGCGAGATCCTTATGTGGAGGTGACCAACTTCTTCAACCAAGCTACTACAATAATAGGCCTTCCGGCTAGGTGTGTTGGCCACAACATCCACGTTACCGGTTACAGAGAGACCAACATTATAGTTCTTGGAGTATGTTCCAACCATCATATCTGCCTGAGATTCAGATCCGATTGGTGATAGGATACTTCAGACTCAGCATGTCTGAAAAGAAAGTTTGCAACACAAGTCGATGAGATGGCGTTGCAAGATTCTCGGGAAATGAACTACAATAGCAAGCTCCAAAACATGAGCTGGTTCTGCTACAAACCTATGAACACGCTGTCCAAGACAAGCATGATCACATAGTAGTCTTACAATAAAACACTACCGGGTTCAGATTGGAACCATCATTGAAATAACGAAGTCTTGTGCATGTCCGTCTGGGCCCTTCGGGGATAGCAATTGAACTTCTTATCCTTGAACAATTCAATCAGTGGCTTCGTGTGCTAGGGATACATACAGAATGAAGATGATCAGTCTATCAAACCATAGAATACTTCGCACATGCATGACTAACTTGGGATGATTCCAGAGGAAGCAAAACAAACTTTCTCAAATTCATGGTGGCAACTTGCACCTAATGCACGTGAACTTGGAGAAAGTCACTTCTTTCACCCAAACATATACCTCATGAGCGGAACACGAAGCCAATGCTTACAAAAGATTCCAACACTAGCTCAATGTTTAACACGAACCATGGGGGAGACAAAATGCTGCTGATGGGCTCAACAGCAACTCATCGGAATTTCCATATCACTGGACTTCTACCATTATGTGAACACGGTGATAGCATTGGTCAGACCAAAGAATGTAATGGTGTATGCTCGAGGGATCAACCACGAGTAAGACAACATTACAAGAATCGTTGGTTCTGATTTGACTTGACGATAGCCCATACTCAAGTCAAAGTTTTGATAAGGAAATAGATCCAACAACTGATCACAAGGACCAATCAATGGAGATATCATCTTTCTTCAACACACACACACGCACAGAAGATATCCCTTAACATGAACTAAGTCAGACAAGCTTTGATCTTCCAACTCTCCAAGTTGTTGTTTATCTTAAACAACTAGGTCAGGGTATCCGACAAAGATTCTTGGAGAAAGGGTGGCTTACAAGAAAACCAATTTGGTCATAACCTCAACATAACAGTCGGGAAAACAACCTGGTGATACTTCCGAGAAGATATTCGGAAAATCACGAACCACCGGTATGTTACTAAACTCGAGAACATTCTTGCTTTTTAGGGCAAGACGATGGGACCAAGAGAGTGATGGATTGCCAAAATCCTATCTCATTGGTCGATGAGTGCACCCAGAGATATGGAATAGGTAGCACGATCAACCTTAGGGTGATGATTCAATACCAACACGCTAAGAATGAGATTATTGTCCATTAACTACCCAGCAACGGGGTTGCTAGTAGTATTGATTTCACACATCACGATTCACTTGTAGGCATTCCGGTTGCGACAACACGGAACCGGGGAATGAATAATGATGGCGAGAAGTATCACTATGTCAAGAATTCGTAAGAGAAGGTACAATTATAATGACATTCCTGACACAAAGGGGGTAATACTACAGGGTAGAACAGAACAAAAGCTGGATTGGCATTTGATCTGCAGAACACAACTACTTTGACCCAATCCTGGATATGGATGAGGTACTAGAGTTTGTTTCTCCTAGTCATTCTGAAATAGAATGGCTTGACGGACCATAAGAATAATAGGCATCGATAACACGAATGCACAACTAGTCCTGGCTATCAATTGATAGACAAAGGTGAGAATACAACTAAAGAGAGACAACTCAAAGGGACATATATCTTTTCTGAGTTGTGGATGCATGGATTAGTATGCCGAACAAATTCAGCATATTTCTTCCGGATAACCCATGCAGAAAGGTTGAACTGGCAGAGTTGCAAAATAGAATGGAGAACCCATCACGCGCACTCTAGTCATGACCTTTTGGTTCAAAAGAACTCCTGCCAAGAATGGTTCATGGTATTTAGAAGAATGATGTACCACGGACCTTGAAGACTATCACAAAGGTTACTAATATCCTAAAGGTACGAGCAACACTAACAACATGAAGTAGGGAAATCTCGGGTTCAGAAACCCAGGAGTAGATACCTACTACTAAGTGGCATCACGGGATGCTTTCGAGATTGATGGCCAGAATCATCACACCGGGAACACAAAACATGGCTAGATTACTAGGTGACTCCCAAAAACACCTAGGGTCATAATAATAGCTCCAACATATATGTCGAGACAACAGAGTACCTCAACTCACCAATTAGTGTGATTAATCTGGCCCAAATGGACATCAGGAATAGGAGGAAGGGGTTTGCAAATGCATCAGACTATTTAGAAACCTGGAATGACTCGGATAGCATAACGGCTGTAAATGCTCAAAAAGATTTGAGACATCCTGCAAAATAGTGGCGTAACCACTTAACATCATCATATCAAGGGTCTGATTCAACTGACAACATACCAAAAGTAGTAAAATTGAAATGGGCTTGAACTCAACAATCCTAGGCAACTACGGTTTAGTAACACGGCATCCTGATAGATAGATGAGAAGGCCTAGTTCTTAATCCCCGTAGATAAGAAGAGGTTGACTCATATCAGAAGGACATAAGGTAAAGGAGTAAAAAGAGCCTTACGTTCCCTTCCACAATCAATTCCCTTACATAACTAAAGCATTTCTAGACTCGACTTCGACCAGTTTGGCTTGGTAATCCTACAGGCAGTCAGGCTCTGATACCAACGCTGTCAGGACCCCGATCCTAAATCACACTGATCTAGCATGTAACACTTCATATCACTTTGCAGCCTCACGCACGGTATTCCCACGGGTGCCACCTTACCTGGCCCGGGACCGTTTGCGCCTTTTGGCTCACGTATATGATAATGTCGCTAGCATCCATATGACAGAGAACCCGGGCCGACACGGCTAGTCATGTAATCAAAGCGGCACCAACCTATGGGGACAGCCATACATGAATCAAATCAAGCATGTCGGTCAGCAGCGTGTGAATCCGGGCTGTAGCACTGGGCTAACAGGACTCCGGGAACCCGGGCTGTAGTAGGCTAGGCAGGACTCCGGATGTCACCGCGTGACATTTCCCCGAAGGGACAGACACAGGAACGAAGTGAAACACATGCCAACAAGTCAAGTGTCCTGAGCAGTAGTGCTGGGCTAGCAGGACTCCGGTGAACCGGGCCGTAGCGGACTACTATGGCTCATGGAAGCACTAGACTACATTTCCCCATAAGAGAGGCTTCCAAGGATAAACAACTAGATTGTCGGATCCCACACATACCAAGCATTTCAATCATACACACAATATGCTCGATATGTGTAAATACAACATGGCATCACAACATAACTCTACAACTCAAGTATTTATTCCTTAGGCTCCGAGGAGCGAGATATTACAAACATGGGTGTCATGACCCAACAATCACAGCATACAAATCAAGCACATGCGGAAGCTTAACATGTCTGAGTACAGACATCTACAAATGGAAAAAGGCTAAGAAGCCTGACTATCTACCAGATCCTGCCGAGGGCACAAGATCGTAGCTGAGGTATCAAGCTAAATGTCGAAGTCCATGCGGAACTACAAGCGAGACTGAAGTCTCTCTCTGCAAAACATAAATTAAGCAAACGTCAGTACAAAGGTACTCAGCAAGACTTACATCAGAACTAGCTACATATGCATCAGTATCAACAAGGGGGGTGGTGGAGTTTAACTACAGCAAGCCAGCTTTGACTTAGTGGCTAACCTGAACTACGACTGCAAGCAACTCTTTTGAGGTGGCGCACACGAGTCCACATATTCACCATTCAATACACCACTATGGATCCGCTCCCGTCTCCCTACGAGAAGGCCATCCATAGCACTCACGCTTATCTTGCGAGTTTAGGGTATCCACTTTCACTTGTCTATGAACTATGCAAGGGGTCCAAGTTTCCATATACGAGGAATCCGGCTATTCGAATAGATAATGATAACCCTGTAGGGGTGTACTTCTTCACACACGCTCCCACCACTTACCGTCGTTTACACGACATGTACTCGGCAACCTTCAAGCGGAAGCCCAACGAGGGTGTCGGCCACGGCCTACCTAAACACTTAAGTCTCTAGTCCAGGTTTATCGCCTATCCAGGTTCCATCCGCAGGGAGTCCGGCCGAGGTTTCCACATACGGCACCGAACGATGTGTACAGGGTTTCGAGACACCAAACGGGCGCCCGGCATGCCCGGCCACGGTGTATCTACTGCAACATAGCCCACCCCTGGGGTCAGCGCTATGCACGGCCGCCAACACATAACCTACAAACACCAGAAACTAGTTGCAACTCCAGGACAGAGTACTAGGGTGATTAAGAAGCCGAGAGGGTCAATTAAGGATCCCAATGAGTGGTAGTAGCTGTTCATGGATCACAGACACAGAACTCAGTTCCTGAGGACGGTTTTAATGAGACAACCCACCATGTACTCCTACATGGCCTCTCACCGCTACCTTTACCAAATCGTGTTCACACGCTTAGCTCACACACAGTAGGACATGTTCACACACCTCTGATTCGTTCCTGACGAATCAGACCTGACACAACTCTATGCAATAGCAGGCATGACAAACAAGCATGAATGAGGAGGCACATCAGGGCTCAAACAACTCCTACTCATGCTAGTGGGTTTCATCTATTTACTGTGGCAATGACAGGTCATGCAGAGGATAAGGGGTTCAACTACTGCAACAAGTAACAGATGAATCGTTGTTGTCCTAATGCAGTAAAAGAGAGCAGGAGCGAGAGAGTGGGCTTGTATCGGAATGAACAAGGGCGTGTGCTTGCCCTGCACTTCTGAAGATAGTAAAGCTCTTCATCGGTGTCATCGAATTCATTGCTAGATTAACGTCTACTGAGGGGGGACAAACACCGGCAACTGAGAAAGAACACAATCAACACATGGCGATATGCAACAATATGATGCATGCTATGACATGGCAATATGAATGTGTTTTGGCTAATGCAACATAAAGTCATTTTAATTGAAGTGGAATTCAAAACTATATCAAATTCCAACTCCAAACCTATTATGAAATTTGCCCTAATCATGTTTCATCCTAAACAGTGAGGTTAACTTGCTCAAACATGCATGAAAATGGTACAGATGGATTCCTTGAATTTTTCTGATAATTTTTCATATATAAATTATTTCATTTGGAGTTACGGTTGAATTTCTATGATTTTTAGAAGTTTTGGTCAATTTCTGGAATTTCCTTAATTAAAATTAATCCAGAAAATGAGTTATGGCGTCAGCACTACGTCACTGTGACGTCAGCAGGTCAACTGAGCTGCCTCGGGTCAAACCTGACCAGTGGGGTCCACTGGTCAGGGGCAAACACTACAGGAATCAGCTACTTTGCCGTCTGCCACGGCGGACGGCAAAGGCATGAACGGAGAACGGCAAAGGCCTTTGCCGTCAGCCGCGGATGGCAAAAGGCTCCGGCAAAGTAGGCTACGGTAAACAGCTACTTTGCCGTCTGCTTCCTGGCGGCTGACGGCAAAGGCCCTTTGCCGTCTGCGGCGGACGGCAATAATTGCGCTGTCAGTCCGTTAAGTGGCTAACGGCAGGCCTTTGCCATCTGACGCTGACGGCAAAATTTCTAGTGTCTTTGCCGTCCACCGTATGATGTCATCTACACGTCACTACATGGCAGGTTCTTTGCCGTCTGCCACTGATGGCAAAGTGCAGGTTTTTTGCCGTCCGCCACTGATGGCAAAGTCTTTGCCGTCTGCCACTGTAGGCAAACTGACCAAATGGGTCAGCTCCCAGGAAGCACAGCTAGATGCCACGTGTCTTCTTTGCCGTCCGCGGCAGACGGCAAAGAGCCCGTTGCCGTCGGTGGCAGATGGCAAAGAGCCTGCATATTGGCTCTTTTATCTGTTTCTTATTAAATCCAACAATTTTCATCACAAATATATATGACATATATAGATATATTTCAAAAGGCCATTACAGAGCAAACATATAAGATATCCAACACATAACTTCATCATCCAACCATATATATTACATGCATAGTTCCATCATACATAACAAGTTCAACATAGAGGCATCCGACCATATATATTACAATAGTTTCATCCAACGATACATGCATAGTTCAACGATACAAAAGAAACAAAGAAAGGGATAAGGAGCACTCCATCTATGCAAGCTTTCGTCAAGTGAATGAAATCTGCAAAATGAAAAATAAGAAAGTTAGAATAAGAAGAGTAGAACAAGAAGAAGAGTAGAACAAGAAGAAGACTAGAACAATAAGAGTAGAACAAGAAGAAGACTAGAACAAGAAGAGTATGTCATTTATGAGCTAACTTACGTGAAATGGATCATATATGAGCTAACTAAGTTGAAATGGGTCGTTTATGAGCTAGCTAAGGTGAAATGGATCATTTATGAGCTAACTTAGTTGAAATGGTTCGTTTATGAGCTAACTAAGGTCAAATGGATCGTTTTTGAGGTAACTAAGGGGAAATGGATCGTTTTTTAGCTAACCTAGGTGAAATGGATCATTTATGAGCTAACTTAGTTGAAATGGATCGTTTTTTAGCTAACTTAGGTGAAATGGATCATTTATGAGCTAATTTAGTTGAAATGGAACTTTTTGAGCTAACTTAGGTGAAATGGATCATTTAAGAGCTAATTTAGGTGAAATGGATCATTTTTTAGCTAACTTGGTGAAATGGATCATTTATGAGCTAAATTAGTTGAAATGGATCGTTTATGAGATAACCTAGGTAAGATGGGTCATTTTGGAGTTAACCTAGGTGAAATGGGTCATTTTAAAGCTAACGTAGGTAAAATGGATCATTTAGGAGCTAATCTAGGTAAAATGGGTCATTTTTGAGCTAACTTGGATGAACTGGATCATTTATAAGCTAACCTAGGTAAAATGGGTCATTTTAGAGCTAACTTAGGTAAAATGGATCGTCTATGAGCTAACTAAGCTAATTATGCAATTTTTGACATAAGTAAGCTAAGTACAGATCGTTTTAGAGCTAACTTAGGTAAAATGGATGGTTTTGGAGGTCAGTAAGCTTATTAAGTCATTTTGGAGGAGAAGAAGCTAAGTCTAGGTCATTATGGTAAGCATTGGAGGAAATAAAGCTAAGTCTAGGTCTTTATGCATGTGTTAAGCAAAACACTAGATAAACTTACCAAGATCCAGGAGGTGTAGGAGCGGGGTGGCTCGTGTCGGTAGCTGGAGAAGGATCGTGCGATGCTTGTCTGGAGTTACGCTGCACCAAAGATCATTTCCAATGTCTTGTTAGCATGATGACACTCAAATGTTAAGACTAGCAAGTAATGTCCATTCAAATAAAACTCACCGTGGTCCCAGGAGCAATCACTGGCATCGGCGGAGTGGTCTGACCTGTCTTCTCGCACACAGACTGCACATTTGGTTTTGACGACTCAGTCATACTAGTTAGTAATGAGACAAACACTACATGAATGTTTTGGCTAATCTGCAGAAGAAACTTACCACAAGGAGCTCGTACATGGCCCTTGCCTGCATGTCATTCCGTGCCCTCTTCTCCTCCATCATCTTTGTCGTCCTCTCCTCCAACTCCCGCTGCCTCTCCGCCGCCTCCGCCAGAAGTTTCTCCGTTCTATCTCTCTCACTCTGTATAGCAGCCTGCAACACCACTCACATGACCATTTGTAATCATTGATGGAAGCGCACACAATGTAATGGAGAAAGATAACTGAGTACGTATCACTAACCTTGATGGCGAGTTGCACTGGCCGTTCACGAGGCCTTATCTCAGGAGCGGAGCTCGACTGGCGCGCCTTGATCTCCGGGAGAGTGCTAGGACAACGGATAAGTCCATCTCCAATGGCTATGGAGCCATGGGACCTCCCGCCACCAGATATCATCAACAGCTCTGGATCAATGGGACCCTGGCTCGGGTTAAAGTCCTCCCCTTTCCTCGCCTTCCCCTCATCTTCTATATCTCACGAGCTTGTTGTGGGAGGAGATGTTGGTGAAGTTGTTTGCATCATCGAGGTCAGACTGAGAGAAAGCCTTGACTTTCTTGAAAGAGGCAGTGTGGGCCATGGCATACAGGTCGTACACCTCTGGCACCTTATCCGCCTTATTGTAGCGTGCCTGAAAGAGAGAAACAATGAAAATTAGTAATTAAAGGGCTCAAGCTAGCATGATGAATGAATTGCATGAATCATGAAGCAAACCACATACCCAGTTGCGCCCGAACTGATATAAGTTGGAGCTGCCTTGATGGTGTGGCACACCTTCCATTTGGGCACGTTTGTCCTTGGCCTCGTTGTGGAGGGCTAGCCATTGTTTGAGCACCACTCATCGACCAACACCTCCCAACAATCCATCCGATCCGCACACCATCTCGGAGGCGCCTAAGTTAGCAAATAGAAACTTGAGCGCTACGGCTAAGAATTACTAAATGAAGGAACTTAAGTAGAGAAGGCCTTAAGAATTACCTTCATGTACTGCTCCTTACTCAGGAACTTATCGCGGCACGCCGGCTTGGTCTTCTTGATACCACGCAAGGCGTAGTAGTCTCGAACAGCCTGCACCCGAGCCTCGTGCCGTAAGTTCTGGAGTAGGCGCTTGCAGACGTTCTCGATAACATGTGCCGCGTCCTCCTCGTATCCCTCCTCACACCTGTAGAATGTCTGCAATCAAATGAGACAATATTGATTAGTACAATTAATAACTAGCTAGTTGAAGATTTTTAAATGTGTAAAGGAGAAATTACCCAGAACTTTCTGATCACCATGTCTGCCCTCGTGTCGCCACGACACCGTCGATAATCTCATCTGGCGGGGCCGGGGCAGCCACGTAGTGCTCCCAACTCAATCCAAGCTCTGAAAGCCGACCCTCACCAGGCAACATGACAAACCCCGGGAAGTTTGCCGGCAAAGAACTCCAAGGACGGAGTTGGGCCAGCGGACACTATGATGGTGGTCCAACCCCTGCAGCATGACAAGGCCAACACATTATTTATTTGAAGAAACGTGAATGCAGAAGGTACAAAAAGATTAAATGCACTTACGTCTCCCCATCAGGGAAAATCAACCACCTCTGCTCGCGGGTCGCCGGCACGGATGGGAGCCGCGTAGCACCATGCTGGTAGACGTTGCCCCCCTCCTCCCCCTCCTCATCAGTCGGCTCCCCACCATCATCAGCATGGCCACTCGGCTCCCCGCCATCATCAGCATGGCCACTCGGCTCCTCAGGCTGACCCGACCAGTTACCCCATCCAGACGTGTGCTCCTCCGGGGTCTCGTGGGCCAAGTCTCGTGGGCCGAAGGCCCGTCGACCCGAGGCTCGTGGGCCGAAGACCAGTGGACCGGAGGCTCATGGACCGGAGTCCGTGCAGCCTCCTCCTCAGACGAGTCCACCCTAGAAGTCACGTGCTCGGGTGAAATAGCTGGGGGCGACGGCGAGGAAGGCGCCGTAAGAGTCACCGTACCTCCTCTCCCGCGACCATGTGCTCCACCTCCTCTCTTCTTCTTACCTCGTCCCCTGCTGGGCACCACGGTCGACGAAGAATGGCCCAGCGGTGTTGGCATACTGTCCAGCAACGCTCGGCGGAGAGGTGCGTGTGGAATGGAAGACCTCGCACCACGCGCCGATGAAGAAGGGGCCTCGGCGCGCTCCCGACCAGTGCCCACCATCTTTCAACACCTGCCATGACAAAGAATAAACGAAATTAGTACAACATAAAAAAAGACCGACATGAATAATAATATGTGTATCACTTAAGTGTATCATCATCAAGTACAACATAAAAAAATGTAATACCTGACACTACTAATAATCTCGATCAGTATCATCAATAAATGCATAATCATCATCATCACTATAATCAATGACGGGCTCATAGGGTTCATTGGCATCAACATGTGCAAGGCCACCTTGACGTAATCGGTCAAGCATTGACAGGTCATCCGCAGCAGTAACCTCTTCTTGTTCCGGCTCTTCTTGTTCCTCCTCTGGGGTGATGTCGGATTCATTGTCGCTGTCTACTTCAATGTTTTGGGGTGAAGTATAGCGGTTCTTGAAACGCTTTTTGGAAAGACGTGTCTCTTGGAAGAATTCTCCTTCATATGTGTCTGGGTTAATGTGAGGTTCATAATCCTCTTCCTTTGGGGGAGAAAGTCTAGCACGTGGCGGCACTTCATAAACGACATCCCAACCTTTCAGATTTGGATTAGTTTGGCAGGCCCACGGTAGATAGAATACTTGGGTCGCCTGTTGAGCCATAATATAGACATCAGGAACATCTAAATGAGTGCTTTGGTTGATTTCAACTAGCCCTACATGTTCATGAGTCCTTCTAGTCTCCTTCGGCTGAAACCAATAACATTTGAAGACTACGACATTCGGTGGATTTTCACCATAGAACAGAAGTTCATAAATTGCTTCAACTCTCCCATAATACTCGGTACCTCCTTCGCCGATAGCAGATACACAACAATTTGTTGACTTTCGGTCGGCCATAGATAGCTCTTTGCCATAGGTACGAAAGCGATACCCGTTGATGTCGTACTTGTCAAATGAACGGACCTTATAGTCAAAACCATTAGCGACTTGTCTCAATTCGGCGTCCATAGACTCTGAATTAGCCTACAAGTTTAATATGAAAGGATTGTTGCATTATGCACAAATTAGCGAATGAAATGAAATTGTCTAATAGAAATTACCGTTTGTTTGAACCAAGAGATGAAACCGGGATAGCCACCTCCTTGCTTTGCGAGAAGCTCATACTCTTCGACGGAATCCTTTTGGATCTCCGCTCCATACGAGAATATGGCGACGTATCGACTGTATGACATATCCAGGAATAAGAGTAGTTCAAAGGAAATAGAAGTTGCGAAACAATGTACCGAGAACTTACTCGATGTACGGCCGCACTTCTATCAGGTTGTTGAAGATATACAACGAAATGGTCCGCCATTCTTCGTTATCCAAAGATACTGGATGTGAAACACTAGCTGGTGCGAGATTCCCTTTGAATAGGCTGAGGTTGGATCCACCCTTTTTAGGCTCGTCAGCATTGTACCGAGGCTTCGGATTATGCAAATGACGATTTTTGGCTTCGTAGTGCGCTGTTACGAAGTTTGCCGCCTCCTCTGTGATGAATGCCTCAGCCATCGATGCTTCAATTCTACGTTTATTTTTACATTTTTCTCGAAGCGTCTTCTGCATCCTCTCAGTTGGGTAGCACCAACGATTTTGCACGGGCCCCCCCAATCTTGCCTCGGTCGGGAGATGCAAAATCAAATGCTGCATTGGATTAAAGAAGCCCGGTGGAAAGATCTTCTCTAACTTGCAGATCAACTCCGGCGCCAACTCTTCCATTTCTTCTAGCACGCCAGGCGATAGTTCTTTCGCACAAAGAACACGGAAGAAATAGCTGAGTTCTGCCAGTACTAGCCATTCATCCTCAGGGATGAAGCCACGCAACATCACCGGCATTACCCGCTCAATCCATATGTGCCAATCATGACTCTTGAGACCAAATATCTTCAGTTTATCAAGATTCGCTCCCCTCTTTAGATTCGCTGCATACCCATCGGGGAACATCAACTGCTGTTGCACCCACAAGAGAATTTCCCTCATAGCTGGCCTTCCAAGATTGAACCATGCCTTTGGCTTCGTCCAGTTCTGCTTTCCTTTCGGTTCTTTCATGTTTTGTAACGGCCTATCACATAGCGCCTCCAGATCGACTCTAGCCTTAGTATTATCCTTTGACTTCCCATCTATGCCGAACAATGTACCAAAAAGTGCCTCGGCGATATTCTTCTCAGTGTGCATCACGTCGATGTTGTGTGGGCAAAGGAGGTCTTTGAAGTAAGGCAGATCCCATAAGCATGTTTTGTGAGTCCACGCGTGCTTAGTA
The DNA here is from genome assembly GCF_003073215.2 of Triticum urartu. NCBI lineage: Eukaryota > Viridiplantae > Streptophyta > Magnoliopsida > Poales > Poaceae > Triticum > Triticum urartu. Next base: position 82,456,932 of record NC_053022.1, on the reverse strand, counting down.
TTATACCCCTTGAAGTACCCTGGACGTTGTGGATCTGGCTCGAGAGCGTTTAACTGATCCAGGGTCTGTTGGCCTGTCAATGCAGGTGGTGCAGAGTTTTTGACAACTCTACCCCTGATGAAGTTCTTCTTGTCTTTCCTGAACTTATGGCGAGGATCCAGGAACTGTCTATGCATGTCGAAGCAAGAAAACTTGCGACCGGCCTGAAGCCAACGAAACTCAAGAGCTCCCTTGCATGTGGGGCACGGGAACCTTCCATGCACACACCAGCCAACGAATAGCGCATACGCCGGCAAGTCATGCGTCGAGTACATGTACCAGACACGCATTATGAAGTTCCGTTTGCTAAAGGCGTCGTATGTCTTGAACCCATTATCCCAGGCTTCTTGCAATTCGTCCTTAAGCGGCTGCATGTACACATTCATATTTTTGCCCGGATAGTTGGGTCCTGGAATTATCAACGTCAGGAAAATGTTCTTTCTTTGCATAATCTGTCCGGGGGGGAGATTGAGTGGAAAGACAAATACGGGCCAACAACTGTATTGGGCTGCCGTCATACCAAACACACTGAACCCATCCGTGCTGATGCCGACTCGAGGATGCCTCGGATCTGCCGCTTTGTCAGCATGTAATTCATCAAACTTTTTCCACGCAACACCATCCGATGTGTGTACCATCATCAGATTCCCATCTGCATCTAGTTCGGTTCTTTTGCCTGTTTTGTGCCATGTCATCTGTCTGGCCGTCTCTTCGACCATGAAAAGACGTTGAAGTCTTGGTACGATTGGCATATACCGAAGAACACTAACGGGGATTTTGGTCTGTGTCTTCTCACCCATACCGTTGTCTACCACAATATACCTGGAAGACTTGCAAATGGGACAATAGTTCAAGTCCGCATAGTCAAGCCTAAATAAGGCACATCCTTTCTCACAGGCATGTATCTTCTCATAGGGCATCTTCAGTGCACGGAGGATTTTGTCCGACTGGTACAGGTTTGCAGGCATTACATGGCCTTTGGGTAGAAAGCGTCCAAATACTGTCATAATTGCGTCATAGCATTCTCTGCCCAAGTTGAACTGAGCCTTCAGAGCCATTACTTGTGAGATGGCATCCAACTGACAAAGCTCAGTGTGCTCGTGGAGCGGACGTTTCGAAGACTCCAACATTTCATTGAAGGCCTTTGCAGATTCCTCCATCTCCTCGTCCGAATCCCGAGCATCATCATAGCCTTGCACCATGTTTTCCATCCCGGTACCATGCTCGTCGGTGCGACGACGATCCACCTCAGCTCGGTCACGTTGGGCAGACTCACCATGAAATGTCCACACCGTATAATCGGGCGTAAAACCACTCTTCTGCAGGTGTTTGCCCATTTCAGCCTCTGTCTTCTTTTCCCAATTGCCGCACCGGAAACAGGGGCACCAGGTTTTCTTTTGGCCATTTGCAAATGCGGCTTGCACAAACCCCTTAGTTTTTGTGAACCATTCAGCGCTCCATTTGTTCTGACCAGTGTGACCGGTATACATCCAAGCACGGTCACTCATCTTGACTTTCAGAGCTACTGGACACACAACAATTATATATGTAATTCACCATGTATATATTCATCAGTTGATCTACTTTGTCAATTTTATTACGTCCATGCAACCTACACTCTAATAGGTAATGATAGGTCCTAATCCCACCCGTGTATGTGTAGATTGGGTTCATTTTCCCATGCTATGCTCCGGATCCGACGCAAAATTTCGGCAGCACCTCCCCGTTGTTCTCCTGATACACGTCTCTGCAATAAACAGAGAGGATGTGTACCCGGAGAACAACAGGGGAGGCACTGACGAAATATATGCGTCGGATCCGGAGCAAAGCATATGGGAAAACGAACCCAATCTACACATACTCGGGCTGTCCATGGATAGCGTTGGACAATTCGAAAGAATCAAGGTTATAAATATGCAAATGCATGCATATTTATAACTATGACGCTTTCGAACGGGAGACACATATTGGTTACGCATACTGATGATTCAAGACACATATATAGCTAGCTATCAAGTTTCATCGGAATAGATCAAATAATTAATGGGGGAGGAGGACTTGTCATTTGTGCTCACCCACGAACGAAGGGGCAGAGCTCGTCAAACGCACGGCGAGGTCGTCGAACACCAAACCTCGCAGCGATGAAACAACTGCACATTTAAAACTACACGATCAACACAATTATATATGATGTTTTTCATAACAAAATCGAAAAATATATGACCTAACTAATAATTCACAAATATATGACCCCGTCGGCCTCTGGAAGGCCAAAGAACACCTTTTCGGGAGGTGTCGGTGGTCGGGGTGTCCTGTCGGTGTCGGGGTGCCGTGTCGGGGTCGGGGTGCTGTTTCGGGGTCGGGGGGTCGGGGTGTCGTGTCGATGTCGGGGTAGTGCCGTGTCGGTGTCGGGGTGTTGTTTCGGGTGGGGGTGGGTCGGTCGGTCGGGTGGCTCGGGGTCGGGGTGTGGTCAGGTCGGGGTCAGGGTGTCGGGTCAGGCTCGGGGTCGGGGTGTCGGGTCAGGCTTGGGGGGTCGGGGTCGGGGTCAGGGTGTCCGGGTCGGGGTGTCGGGTCAGGCTCGGGGTCGGGCTGTTGGGGTCGGGGTCGGGGTCAAGGTGTCGGTGTCGGGGTCTCGGGGTCTCGGGGTCGGGGTGTCGGGGTCTCGGGGTCGGGGTATCGTGTTGGGGTGCCGGGTCGGGGTCTGGGTACCGTGTCGGGTCGGGTTTTTTTCCTTTTTTTCCTTTTCTTCTTCTTCCTCTTCTTCCTCTTCTTCCTTTTTTTCCTTCTTCTTCTTCTTCTTCTTCTTCTTCTTCCTCCTTTCCTTTTTCCTCTTCTTCTTCTCCTCCTCTCCTCTTTTTTCTTCTTCTTCTTCCTCTTCTTCTTTTTTCTTCTCCTCCTCCTCTTCTTCTTCTTCTCCTCTCCACTTTTTCTCTTCTTCTTCTTTCCTAAAACTAAACTAAACCTAAACCTAAACCTAAAACTAAAAAAACAGAAAAAGGAAAAAACTAAATCTAAACCTGAAACTAAACTAAAACTAAACCTAGAAACCTAAAACTAATCTTAAAACTAAAACTAAATCTAAACTAAACATAAACCTAAAACTAAAAAAACAGAAAAAAGGAAAAAAAAGGAGGCAGAGAGCTCACCTGGGTGGAGGAGGGGGGCGGGGCGGCCTGGGGCGGCGGCGGCGCGGGCCCGGCCGGGGCGGGGCGGTGCCGGGGCGCCGGGGCGTGGCGGCGCCCAGACGGCAGGGCGGCGGGGCGGGGCGGCGCCGGGGCGGCGGCGGGGTGGTGGGACGATGGGGCGGGGGGCGCTGGGGCGGCGGCGGCGGGGTGGTGCGACAGGGCTGGCGAGAGGTGGGAGAGAAAGAGAGAGGGGGGGTGTGGGGCGCGGCCCCGTTAACGTTACGTGGGGCCCTCCCTCTTTGCCGTCCGCCACCCTTTGTCGTCCGCCTTCTTGCTCTTTGCCGTCCGCTAGCAGACGGCAAAGAACTGGCTGATGACAAACTTGGTCTTTGCCATCAGCCAGTTCTTTGCCGTCCGGTTTTTGGAAGCTGATGGCAAAGAGCTTCTTTGTCGTCCGCTAGCGGACGGCAAAGAACTGGCAGATGGCAAAGTAGCTGATTCTAGTAGTGAAAGTGCCGGTCAGTGTCGCTGACAGGTGGGGCCGGGTCAACTGACATGTCATCAAGTCAACCAGACATGTGGCCCAGTCAACAGCCAGGTCAGCACGGTCAAAGCTGACGCGTGGGCCACTTTGGTTAGTTAAACCTAAACAGGAACTAAACTAATATTAATTAAGGGTCAGCATGGTCAAAGCTGACGCGTGGGCCACTGTGGTTAGTTAAACCTAAACAGGAACAGAACCTAAACAGATTGAATGCACTTTCTTCCCCGTCTTCCACTCTTCTTCCTCCTCTCTTCCCCATCGTTGGCCGCACACCATTTACCCCCGCTCACTGCTCGCCCGCCCGCGCCATCTTCCTTGGTAGCTCGCGCGTACCATATCCCCCCGCTCACTACTCGGCCACACGAGGAGAAGCTTCTTCGCTCGCCAGCCCGAATCTACTTCCCCGCTGGCTCGCAGGCACCGAAAACCCCAATGGCAGAACCGACTGACACGTAGAGCCGCGATTGGAATTCCCTCCCCGATGTTCTCTTGGAGCAGATCTGTAGTCGTATGGACCTACTTAGCACCGTCTCTCTGGCCGCATGCTCGGTGTCTTTGTACCGTCTACTCGTCTGCAACTGGATGGCTCTTTTCAAGACACCCTGCTTGCTGATGCCCGATCCTCGCAGGTGGCCCAGACACCGACTTGACGATCCTACGGAGGTTGCCGTGGTGCCCCTCGACATGCTACCACTACCCGTCCACCTGTCCTTCATGTGCGGCCACTACTGGACGGGCATGAAGGCCAACTGGATCGTCCTCATCCACCACACTGGTAGTCCGTGGCGTCTCGTGGATATCTACACCCAGCGAGAGATCACCCTCCATCGTTAGATACCTCCACCATCGAGCCTCGTGGCCTGCCGAACACTCCTGCCTACTACGCACGAGACACGTCAAGCTTTTGGCTCGACCTCTATTTGCAGAAAGTTGTAATCTGTGAAGTGCCCACACCATCAGAAGACTACATGGATTACAAGCTCATTGCCTTGTTCAACATGGGATTAGTCAATCTGGAATCCGGTCGCCATACATGGTTATGGATCATCATCAATCCTGTTGAGGCAACATTTCTGTCTGATGCTATAGTGCATGATGGCATCATTTACGCGGTCGACGCACAGATTGGCTGCCTATACTGGTGGAATCTATTTTCGTGTAATTGTTCTATCTCATCTCATCTTTACCTTATGAATACGACTGCCTGTTCATTTGTTACAATTTAGAATGCATAGCATGTCTATAACCACATCATTGCTATATGTTCCTCTCATTTCCTAGATTTTTATGACGACACTTGTTATTGTTAGAGTTGATATGAGAACAATTGGCATCTAATGATTGTTAGAATACATATTATGAGCATAACATCATGATTGCTATATGTTACTCTCGTTTACAAGATTTTTATAACAACGCATGTTATTGCTTAGAGTTGATATGAGAACAGTAGTAGTAAGTGCTATGGTAGAATATGAGTAGGCGCTGTCATAGCTGTTTTCCTCTCATTGTTACATGATGTTTGAACCATGACATATTGCTAGAATATGAAAGCCATTGGCTTATTTTTTTTAACTTGGGGTATGAGTATGACCACGGCATTGCAATTCTCTATCTATGATATGTGTCACTGTTATAATAATCTTAATTCCACACATACTCTGAACATGATTGTTTATTTTTGTCCTTTTGGTCTCCAATTTGAATTGTTGCAGCAGACGCAAATGCGCTGGCCTTCATGATTCCAGGACCTGGAATCATACCAGCCGATGGGGGTGGTTTATCGCTCGTTCAGCTGACGACAGTCATTTGATGCTCATTCGCACGTACCAAATTGACCAAACCATTACATCAAACCACATGCAGTACAATGCATGGGGCGTTCGTGACATTGATGGTCCCAGCTCCGTTGGTCCAGGCGTATTCAACTGGAGGCGGATTTACAGCCACGGCAACCACTCCTTGTTCCTCGGGCTCAATTATCCGATCATCGAACCAATCATCGATCATATCACCGGCGATGATTACTGTGCTATGCAACTTCCATTCGTGAGGGGGGGCTGTGTTTACACATCATACCATGTCTTTCATGAATCACCATATCCAGAGATTCGTCGACACAGCTTGTTGCCAGATAATCTTCAGTGTGTGAAAGGCATCAAGCTTCCATGCGATGGATGGCTTTTGCAAACCCGACATGCGGCGATGTGGTTCATGCCAACAGCAAATATGCACAACTTGATTCATGCTGATATCTAGACTGAGCCATGTATTCTGCTGTTGTAGCACGACCCTCTTTTGTTGCATATTATGTACTGCTGTTAGTTTGAAGCACTCCTCTGGTTTGAAGGATAGATACCTTCCTGGGATCAAGTGCACCCTAACTCACCTACGTAGGATGTACTGATAATGATGATGGAGATGCTGTGCAGAAGCCATATATATATAAACACTATTCTGATCACGGAATCAGGAATCAGAATAATATTCTGATCACAAGCTGACCTGCCCCGTTAGTAGTACGTTGAACTTCCCTGTGAACTAGGTTGAACTTCCGCCAACATTACCCAAATGGAGCTTGCGATATACCGTTGGAAAGCTATCGACACCAATATCATGACCCAACTTAAACTTTTGGCAAAATATAAGCAGTTTAAGAGTAGTTTTGAAAACCGTTTTTTCTTCGCACAAAAAGCGTGAATCATATTTTTGATCGCATTTCTAAACCGTTTATCGGAATGAGGCATATAATATGGCGTTGGAAAGCTGCTGCAAAATCGCACCTTCCACATGTTGAAAGTTTTCTCTAATTCCCTATGGTTAAAGAGTAATTTGAAAAAACGTAAAATTTCGTAAACCGAACAGCTGAGTTCATTTTTCAATGTCATTTCTAAACGGCTAATCCAATGGAGGAATATGATACGGCATTGGAAAGCTTATGAAAATGCGCTACTTTTTCATCTTGAAAGTTTTTTTTTCTAATTTTGAGTGGTTTAAGATTAATTTAGAAAATGGTCCAAGTCCTACCGAGTTCGTATTTTCGAGCTAATTTTCTAACCATGCGTCCGAATGCAGCAAATGATATGGCATTGGAAAGCTTGAAAAATGCGACACTTTTTGGTATGTATTGTTTCTCCCAATTCTTTATGGTTTTAAGTCAGTTTTGAAAATGGCGAAAAACATATTTTCACCGTAATTTCTACAAACTTTATCGGAATGGGGCAAATAATATACCGCTGAAAAGCTACGGCAAATGCGAAACTTTTTCATGATGATGGTTTTCTCTGATTCCTAGCCGTTTTCAAGTAATTTTGAGAACGGCGGGATCATGCATTCTGCCTTTATCGCGAAACAGATTCTTCGAAAATGCACCACGTGAAGAACCTGAACTTCTCGGCGCGTGTACCTGAACTTCGCTCTGTTTTTTCACGTTCTTTTCTTGCTCGTAGCTCTTCATCCACTGCTCGTAACTCTCCATCCACTCACTGGAATTGAGCAAGTGATATACCGATGGAAAGCTATTGTAAACACGCAACTTTCCCGTGTTGATCATTTTTTCATACTCGCGATGATTTTAAAAGTTTTTCATCTCAAATTCATTCACTATAGTAGTTGAACTTCGTTCTGTTTTCACGTTGAACTTCTGTGACATATTCTCCTTTGTAATTTTCTCATCCATTTCATCAGTGTTACACAAATGATACTCTTTTTGTACAAACCTCTCTCACAATATTTTTTTTAACTTTCTTCGATCAAGCACTTGAACTTACACAGATGACATTCCTGTTGTTTTGAAGTAAATTAGAGAAATGACGAGATCATGATTTTTTTTCCTTCATTGGGAATGTAAATGCACTGCGTTAAGTAGTTGAACTTCAAGGGCATGTCTGTTTGAACCTCCTCTGTTTTTGACGTGTTGTTTTTTGCACTGTGTGAAGTAGTTGAACTTCTGGGGCATGTCTGTTTGAACTTCGCTCTATTTCACTTTATTGTATTTTTCTTATACAAAACACACACCATCTAGTACACGAACTTCTGGATGTTATCAATTTGAACTTCTCTCTGGTTTGAGTGAATTATTTTAAAACACAACAAACAACATTTTTTATGTATTGTGGACATCTAAATACATGGTGAACCTCTCTCACAAGAATTTTTAAACTTTTCCTCGCCGAGTACTTGAACTTCTAGCAACCATTTTTTTATTTATGAGTTGTTTTTAAAAGTGCAAAAAAGGGCGTTATGTTTTTTATTTTTTGAACACGTAAATCCTAGGTTTTAATAAACTCTGAACTTCTCTGTTATTTCAATTTGAACTTTACCTTTTTCTATTTTTGAGTAAAGAATTGTATTCGATTTTTATACGAAAAAAATTGAACATGGAAATACAAGGTGAACCTCTCCCGCAATAATTTTTGATCTTCCCCGAACAGAGCACTTGAACTTCTTTCAACTAACCTTTTAAGCTTTTATTTTTCTATACTTTTATTCACACCTGAAATGCATTCCTTGCAGTATTGAACTTCTCGTTGTTTTCACCTTGAACTTCTGTTACGTATTTTTGTTCAACCTCTCTCACAAGAGTTTTTAAACTTTCTCAGGCCGAGCACTTGAACTTTTAGCAACAAAACTTTAGGCTTTGCACTTTCATTCTTTTTAATACCAAATTCACACCGTGTAGTACGTGAACTTCTGGCAGCTATCAACCTCAACTTCTGAGATCATGCCTTCTGCCTTCGTCGGAAAAACAGAGTCTCCGAAAATGCACTTCGTGAAGAGGTTGAACTTCTGGAGCAGTTCTTTTTTAACTTCACTCTATTTTTCCCGTTTTGTTTTTTACCCGTAATTCCCCAACCACTTACCCAGAATTGAGCAAATGATATACCGATGGAAAACTATTGAAAACACGCAACTTTCACATGAAAAACAGAGAAAATATGGTTTTTAAATAAGCATCACACAATTTTTTAAAGATTGAACTTCATACTATTATTTTTTTCTAAAAACGGAAATAATTTGAGTTTTGTGTATACGTTCCGTAATTCTGAACTTCTTGATTTTATTTCTTTAATAACAAGCAAAATTTAAGTTTTTTATAAATATCGAACTTCTCTATTTTTGTAATTTGGACTTCTTGGATTATTATTTTTGTAACGAAAAATCATAGGTTTGTAATAAATATTGAACTTGTACGTTATTTAAATTTGAGCTTCCCGTGTTTCTTATTTAGAAATGGTGAAAATCCTTTCTTATGAATTTATGAATTGCTCTATTTTTAAAATTTGAACTTCTTGTTTTTATTTAGAAACGTTTAAGTATCTGCTTCAAAGTTTTCTATTTTTATGAACTAATCGGTTATTTTTGTTTGAAGGTTAAATTTGAACCTTTGTGCCTTTTTATAAACAGGGAAATCATAGGTTTGTAATAAACATCAAACCGCCTCATTTTCTAAATTTGAACTTCTAAGCATTGTTTAGAAATGGATAAACATACAAAACAAAATTATGATTTTTTCCATTTTTCTTTCTTATACATTTTCTTTTTCACTTGAAAACTTTGATCTCATGCATTCTATTTGATCTCCTGTTTATGCTACTATTTCGAACTTCATTGTCAATTTTTTAAAATTTTGATGTTGCTTACCGACGGAGGTTTTATTTGAAGTTTTTACTGCCTTTTTACCTCTCCAGCTTTTCATACATGAACTTCAACTTTTTTGTTATATTTTTTGTATTGTTCTATTTTTTTCAAACTTCCCTAATTCTCATCTCCAAACTATCATTTTTTTTATTAGATGTCCTTTGAACTATGTTTTGCTTGACAACAGTGCTTGAACTCAGGATTCCTTTGTTCCGAATGTCTTTTTTGTGATTAGTGGGTTTGGTGGTAACTCGCATAAAATACTGGTCCATCAAAAAAACTTTTTAACTAGTGCACTATTCATAGAATGCAAGTAGCACTAGCAATACCACCATGTGCTCTTTTCCAAATAAATGGTATTTTCTTATATACAGAGCCGTGCATCTTTTCACACCACACCTTTTGATCTTTATCTCTCCTTCTTATATCCTAGAATTAACAACCACCACACGTTTATTCCTTGTTCTCTCTCCTTCCTTTAATTTGTCTCTGCTCATGCATACGAAGGTAGCAACTTCATGCAGCAACGCGAGCTAGAGAAGTTCAGGCTCACATTGGGTTCAGCCGCCGGGTGGACCATGGTCACACCAGCTTAGAGAGGCTAAGCTCGGGAGGTGCTTGGCCAGGCTTGGCAACAGCGGCATGGTCCTCGGCGTTGTGCACCCTGTACTCATTGTGCCTCTAGACGCAGAATCCCGGCATCTCTGTAGCGATCTGCACATGGAGGCGTACATACCTTGCAAGAGAAACTGAACTTCTACTTGGCATGCAAGGTGGACGTGTAGTGAAATGATGTTGCGGCGCACAGGTGGCTTGATAGGCAGCAGGCAGAGGAGGCCCTTGTTCCATGAGGCACTGTCTGCATCCCCACCGGAGGAGCATGAATCTCGACCTTCAACTTTTGTGCAGTCCGACCTTCTTTTACTTCATAGCCCGACCTGCTACATCTTCATGAAGGATGGAGCACAGGCATGCTCTGCTTGGTGGGAGACCTCGACGCTTCAGATGTAGCCGGCCTCGAACACATCTGTGGTGATAGGATTGCCTCGGTGCAGATGGACTGACAACAATCGCGTTGAGAAACATAATAGTGAGGAGAGATGGCCGCCCACATGTACTGCTAGCGAGCGAGCTGACGGACTGCGCGCGAAGAATGGATGAGGAGACGACTTGTGGACGGCGTAGGTCGCATCGGCAGTGCAAATGGCACACCGGTCGCACCTACTAGGGAAGCTGCAACCATGGCACATGTGAGGAAGGGCGAGCAGTGCTGGGGCTTCCCATGGCGCTTCGAAGGGTTATGCTTGCGACGCAGTGCGACGCGCATGGTGGGGGAGGGTTCCCGGCGGCAGGTGGCGCGCGGGGTGGCTGCGGAATCCTGAGGACGGCGGCACCCGAGGTGGCGGCGGGATCTTGGAGGCCGGCGTCGCACGGGGTGGGGTGGGATCCTGGAGGCCGGCGTCGCGCGGGGTGGCAGTGGGATCTCGGAGGCCAGCATTGTGCGGGGTGGCGGTGGGATCCTGGAGGCCGGCGGCACGCGGGTGACGGCCAGATCTTGAAGGATGGTGGCGCGCGCAGTGGGCATGGGGATCCGGGGGGTTGGGAGGTCGAGGACGAGGGGTGCGTGAATTTTCTTTTTTTCTCTACCGGTTCGGGTGGGCTGCGTTTTCAGATTCAGAAACATCCCATCGGGCCCTATATAGGGCTGCTATGATCTAAATAACTATATATATATATATATTAGTTAGGCTTCAAGTGCGTACTTGTTAGTTAAACCAATGTATAAATTGTGACACTAAATACGAAAATTAAGTAGTACAGTAGCAGTACTAGTATACGTCGCTCAAATTATTCATCATGTCCACACATTGAATTGACGTGACAATACGCTGCGCGTGAGGTGACACAAGAATCCCGGCGGCTTGTTCGGATATTCTGGACTTCAGATTTGGAGTACCACTTATCTGTCGAAATCCTTCATCATTCACTTAAAACAGTCGATTGATCATACATTGAGTACTATATAACTGGAATTACCGATGCAAGTCGAAGAAGGATTGGCCGGTGGTGCCAGCTGGCGTCAAGTTTGATCCCACGGATCAGGAGCTGATCGAGCACCTTGAGGCCAAAGTGAGTGCTGACAGCGCGAGATTTCAGTCTCTCATTGATTTGTTCATCCCAACCATCGACAGCGAGTACGGCATATGCTACGCCCAACCTAAGAAACTTCCAGGTAAGACACCGATCGGCCGCCTACTTGCACAAACATATTTTTGTTTATAGCTCTATTTTTCTTTTTAGACGCAGACCTGGTGAAGCAATAACAATTTGACAGTTAATAAAAAGTGAAACAAGTGACTGCAACATGCCAAAGATGTTATGAAAATGCCAACTAGGTACACTAAAACCTGTGTTCCACAATACTGCAGGTATCACACTGAGTGGACTAAGGAAGCATTTCTTCCAGCACAATTACAGGGCGTTCAAAAGGGGCACGTGGACGTGTCGCAAGATACAGTCGGAGTGCGGCATGCACGCAATGTGGCACAAGACCGGCAATACCTTGCCGGTGATGGTCAACGGCCAGCAGATGGGCAGCAAAAAAGGTTCTGGTGCTGCACACCAACAATAACTTCGACCAGCAGAGGACCAACTGGGTGATGCACCAGTACCATCTCGGGGACCTGGAGCAAGAGAAGGAGCGGGAGCTGGTCCTCTGCAAGATTTTCTACCAGACGAACACTAGGGCCAGGAGTAAAAATATTATAAGTTAGTTTGGTATTGGTAGTTGTACTACCTTGTCGTCCGCAAGTTAGTATTGTTGTTAACGATCTTTTGGTATGAACTTGCATTTGCTTCCAACCATCATGCCGAGGGTCGACGTGGATATAAAGCTGAATCATTTCTTTTGAAACAAATTTTCAGGCACCTGGTTTTTATTTGATGGGTAGTATAAGCACCCGCCGTTCGAATTCCCAGTTCTCCAATTTTTTCGAAACAAGTGCATGCACTTATTATCACGATAAAAAACAATATCCGTGCTACATCCCAGTTATCAGTTTGTACTTGCAGAATTCTCTCGTTTATTGAGCACGTATATTGTTTTTTTAGGTCGAGCAAGTTTCAACTGGGCTGTAGACTGCCCAGGGTTGGTTTTGTTTTTAACAGGCCCAGCCCATGACGACAACGGGGCACAAAGATCCAGCAGGTATCTACTGACCTCTGGCCCGCCAGCGTTAGTTATATTTTGTCTTACAACATCCGCAGGCAGTTTTTTTACTGAATCAAACACACAACCGAGTTCTATTTTCCTCTTGAAACGCATATCCTACATCCGTTTTCTATTCTCTACCTATAGTTTTACTAGTACATATACACCTATCATTATATTGAAAACACATAAAATTCCCTTTTCATATTTACATCCTTATTTTTGTTGTTTTTTCCCACCCGGCGCTGATTTTTTACCACTGGTTTTCCCTTAAACCAACTCAATTGTCCCACGTCTTATTTGCTTACAAAAACAAAACGATTTTTTGGCAAATCAATAAGTTCTTAAAAATGTTTATCATTTTGGGATTACAACAGTTCGGACTCCACTGAAATATGCAAAATAAGGTTGAACTTTTTGAACGTGGTCCTAGGTAGAAAATGGGCTGTAATAAATTACTTAAGAATTAGCAAATGGGCTGCAAATTATAAAAAATAGAAAATGGGCTTTATGTTGTCTGCCACAGATTTGGAGGCTGACTTGTGGGCCTACTAAGTTCATGCATACACAAGGTTTCTCAAAAAAGAAACTTAGTCAAAAATCGACTCTACCAGCGTCAGACCGTTACATGTCAATCTAACGGCAATCATGCTTCTTCAGTCTGTGATCTTCCTGCCCCAGCCGCCCAAACCAGCGCCGTCGGAACCACCTGCTCCCGCCTCCCATGGCCGGCAGTGCTACTGGGCAGGCCTCACGGCCCCATCATACTCGCATCCCGGGCCTGTCTATCCCTCTACTCACCCACACCTCCTGTTATTTTCCGGCGACGGCAGCTAAACCAGTCAACCCTCGTACTCTCCACCGTGTGGGCAGCCACTGCCATGTCTTCCCCAGCTCTGTGTCGTTCCCTTCGTAGGCCTCGCCGTCGTCCACCGCCCTGGTGCTCTCGGCGCAGCATGGTCAATGATGTCCATCCAATGGCCGTAGTGCTTCTTCAACCTCTGGTCTTCTTGCCCCAGCCACCCAAAGCAGTGCCGGTCGTGTCGCATGTTCCTGCCTCCTGTGGACGGCTGTGCTGCCGCGGAGGCCTCACCGTCCCCATACTACTCCCACCGCTGGCCAGGCCATCCCTCCACTCACCCACTCCCCCTGTTATTCTGCGGCGACGGCAGCCTCACACCGCAGCCGAACCAGTGAACCCTCGTACTCCTCTCCGCGTGGGCATCCACTGCCGCATCTTCCCCGGCTCCGTGTCGTCCCCTTCCTAGGCCTCACCGTCGTCCACCACCGTGGTGCTCTCGGCGCAGCGTGGTCAATGTGGCCAACGACCGACTTCCAACGGAAGAGTATTGTACGTGGAGAGGCTGACAGCTGGGTCCACGGCACCAGCAAGGAAGTGCCTCCTTATTACGCGCAAAATAATTATTCCTCCACCTGACAGAAGGGACCCACCGGACGGGCCACCAGTATTTCACGGAAAAAATGTTTACCCCCTGACTGTTGGGACCCACCGGACGGGCCACCGTATTTCACGAAAAAAACATTTGCCCCTGACTGCTGGGACCCACCGGAGGGACCACCATATTTCGTGAAAAAAATGTTCCCCCCGCTGTCAGCTCGGACCCACTGGAAGTGCCTCCTTATTACGCACTGAAAAATGAATACTCCCCCTACTAGCTGGGACCCACCATGGTGGGAGGCTGACTTGTGGGCCTACTAAGTTGATGGGGACGGAGGGCTTTGTCAACTTAGTCAATATGAACGATTCTAGCTCTAGTGACCGTACGATGTCCATCCAACGGCCGTCGTGCTTCTTCAATCTCTGCTCTTCCTGCTCCAGCCGCTCAAACAAGCGCCGGCGGAACTGCCTGCTCCCTCCTCCCCGTGGCCCGCTATGCTGCCGCGCAGGCCTAACCGCCCCACCGTACTCCCATCGCTGGCCTAGCCATCCCTCTACTCACCCACACCTGCTGTTATTCTCCGGCGACGGCAGAAGAACCAGTAAACCCTCGTACAGTCATACTCCCGTCCGCGTGGGGAACAACTCCCGAGTCTTCCCTGCTTCCGTGTCGTTGCCTTCCTAGGCCTCACCGTCGTCCATCGCCCTGGTGCTCTCGGCGCGGCCTGGTCAACGTGGTCAACGACCGACATGCATCTGAAGTGGACTGTACGTGGAGAGGCCGACAACTGGGTCCACGGCCGCACGCAAGGAAATGCCTCCTTATTACACGCAAAATAATGATTCCTCCACCTGACATCAGGGACCCACCGAAAGGGCCTCTATATTTCGTGAAAAAAAATTTACCGCCGCTGACAGCTCAGACCCACCAGCTATATCTTCGCACGCAAGGAAGTGCCTCCTTATTACGCACAAAAAAATGAATACTCCCCCTGTTAGCTGGGACCCAGTATAGTGGCAGGCTGACTTGTGGGCCTACTAAGTTGACGGGGACGGAGGGCTTTGTCAACTTAGTCAATATGCACGATTCTAGCTCCAGTGACTGTACGATGTCCATCCAACGGCTGTAGTGCTTCTTCAACCTCTGGACTTCTTGCTCCAGCCGCCCAAACCAGCACCGGTCGTGCCTCGTGCTCCTGCCTCCCGTGGCCGGCTGCGATGCGGTGGAGGCCTCACCACCCCCTACTACTCCCACCGTTGGCCAGGCCATCCCTCTACTCACCCACACCCCCTGTTATTCTATGGCAACGGCAGCCTCACACCGCAGCGAACCAGTGAACCCTCGTACTCCTCTATGCGTGGGCATCCACTGCCACGTCTTCCCTGGCTCCGCGTCGTCCCCTTCCTAGGCCTCGCTGTCATCCACCGCCCTGGTGCTCTCGGCGCGCGTGGTCAACATGGTCAAGGAACGGCTTCCATCAGATGTGGACTGTACGTGGAGAGGCTGACAGGTGGGTCCACGGCCACAGCAAGGAAGTGCCTCCTTATTACGTGCAAAATAATAATTCCTCCACCTGACAGCGGGGACCCATCAAACAGGCCACCATATTTCTTGAAAAAAACGTTTCCCACCTGACTGCTGGGACCCACCAGCTACACCTTCGCACGCAAGGAAGTGCGTCCGGGCCAAAAAAACGATTCGCCCCCCTGACTGCTGGGACCCACCAGCTACATCTTCGCACGCAAGGAAGAGCCTGACAGTCAGGACCCACCTGGTCGAAGCGTACGTAGCATTGTCATTCTGGTCGCGAATGTGTACGTACATACTGGTCGATGTACAGGCGTGCACATGTCGTAGTAGAGGCGCGCACGTGTCGTAGTAGAGGCGCGCACGTAGCATGTACACATACGTACAGCGGCCAGGGTGCAAGAAAGAAAATACGACCACGTATGTGTACATACGGGCGGGGTCTCGAACGCCTACTCGCGCATACGTACGGCCAGGGCTCGTGTACATGGCTGGGTTGGAACGGAGAAACAGCGTCGTCGTCGTGTTCATGGGGAGGCAACGGAATGCATCGTGTTCATGGGGAGGCAACGGAATGCGTCGTGTTCATGGGGAGGCAACGGAATGCGTCGTGTTCATCGGGAGGCAACGGAACGTGTGGGAGCCAATCGGCTGGGTCGGAACGGAATGCGTGGTCGTGTTCATCGGGAGGGCTTGGACGGAACAGGCGATGGAAACGAGGCCTGGCGTACCGCAGAACGGAGGAAAAAGACCTCCTACGGTCGAAATGGGGGTCCTGTTGATCGGGAGGGGTGTGGCATACCGCAAAACGGAAGAAACGGACCTCCTACGGTCGAAACGGGGGTCTTGTTGATCGGGAGGGGTGTGGCGTACCTCAAAACGGATGAAATGGACCTCCTACGGTCGAAACGGGGGTCATGTTCATCAGGAGGGGTGTGGCGTACCGCAAAACGGGACTCCACGGGATACTGTTCATCTCCACCGTCGACCTCCTCCAGCCTCCACGGGCTACCGTCGACCTCCTCAAGCCTCCACGGGCTCCTGTTCATCTAGCCTCCACCGCGCGCTACTCCACCGGCTACTGTTCAACCACCCCTCCACCGTCTACTGTTCATCCAGCCCTCCACACCACGGGGTCATGTTCATCCAGAAGCAACGCCACCGCTCATTGTTCATCCAAAACCCCCCGCAACGCTCACTGTTCATCCCAGAGGCAATATCGATCGGCTTCAGTTAGCAGCAGTAGCGAAGGAATCGCTCGATCGGGTTCAGTTAACAGCCATCGATTGATCGCTCGGGTTCAGTAACGCGTAGCCTGCAGTGCAATCGCTCGGGTTCAGTTAGAGCCCAACGCCTCGCTCGGGTTCAGTTAGAGCCAACGCCTCGCACACACGCGCGTACGTGTACGAGAGAAACACGCATCACTCGGCCCCCGACCTCCCACCGTAACCGGGAACTCCCCAAATTTTCCCCGCCCTCGCTTCTACCATGGTTTTTTCCGTCATGGACGGCCCAAAGAATGTCATGCAGCTGTGTCTCCGGCCTGCCCAGGATGAAAAGCCCATTTTCTATCATGATTTTTTGTCATAGAAGTAGGATCCCACCACATCAATGATGATACCGGGTTTTGTCACAATTCTCATCATAGAAGTTTCATATGTATGACAGAAAAAAAAATCGTTGGGCCCAAAATGTCACGGATGTGTCTTTTTTTTTGTAGTGTTTGGGGTCCCCAACCGCATCATCACCGATAACGGCTCGCAGTTCACTAGTAATCTCTTCAAGTCATATTGTGCTAACCTTGGAACGCAGATCTGCTACGCCTCGGTGGCACACCCCAGGAGCAATGGCCAGGCCGAACGCGCCAACGTGGAGGTCCTGAGAGGCCTCAAGAGCAAGACCTTCAAGAAGAAGCTCGAAGCCTGCGGCAGAGGCTAGCACGACGAGCTCCAGTCCGTGTTGTGGTTGATCCGCACCACCCCCACCAAGCCAACAAGCGAAACCCCGTTCTTCCTCGTCTACGGAGCAGAAGTAGTCCTCCCTCACGAGGTCAAGCATCGCTCCGCACAGGTCCTGGCATTTAATGAGACGGAGCAGGACGCCACACGGGGGATGGACCTCGTGCTAGGGGAGAAACGTCACCGCGAAGCTGCACTACGGGCGGCAAGATACCAGCAGGAGCTGCGGCGGTACCACTGTCGTAGCGTCCGCTCCAGGACTCTTGAGGTGGGTGACCTCGTCCTTAGGCGGGTGCTCTCCAGGGAAGGGCTGCAAAAGCTCTCACCCATGTGGGAGGGACCATTCAAGGTCGTCCACGTCTCCAGGCCTGGCACCGCGCGCCTGGAGATGCGGGACGGGGTACCCGTCCAGAACGCCTGGAACATCCAACACCTCCGGAAGTTCTACCCATGAAGAAAGGCCTAGCGCCTGTGAAGAAGGCCCGGTGCCTGTGAAGAAAGGCCCGGTGCCTGTGAAGCAAGGCCCAGTGCCTGTGAAGAATCTCCGCCCGTGACACTCTCACGTAATAATGAGTGGGGCTGTACACACCCTAGAGTCTCAGGAGTGCCACCCTTGGGCCTCGGGGGCTCCCTCACACGCCCAGTGGCAGCACTTAGCTCCGCGCTGGTGAGAAGACTTCGAAGACTAGACTAGGAGTCGGACGCGGCTTTTCATTTGCTTTCCGAAGTTGGCTTGCCCCTCTTTTAATTGCAATTTGCTTTCTGGTGTCTCTTGTTGGTCCCATTTTATCGCTTTATGCCTCTGTTTTGCCTTCGCCTCTTTGGTCGACCTATACACTCCCTCGCGTCCCTCGCGAGGGGGATGAACAGGTACCTTCATGAGCTTCCTCCTCCTGTCTTTTCGCGAGGCACCCTCGTCCGAGCCCACAAGCTGGCGCAGTTCTCTTAATCCGTGCCCCACGGGTATCGTGACGGGAAGCATCGGGTCAAGGCCAACGGTGCCTATGACCAAGCCCCGGGTGAACAATAAACCTCTTGATGAATTTTTTGCAGTTCCTAAGCACATATCAGGTCAAGGAGGCCTCGACAGGTACTAGGAAGCAAGCGCCTCGTGAGGAGGAGGCCACTCAAAACAAGTCGAGCTAAGTTATCCCTACATAAAACGACGATGTCGCGACACAACACAAGAACAGCAAACATAACATAACAATTAAGATCATGGTCCGGCACACGCCCATCCGGGGCCCATTCTAGTTTGTTTTTGATGCGGGAAGGTAAAGAAGAACAAAATAAAAGCGGCGCCTATAGCGGTCCATGGGGCCAGGCCCCAGCGTCTTCCTGAGCTCAGCCGGACCCCTCCTCGCGCTTCACGGAGGCGCGGCAACGAGAAGACCCACCACCGTCTTCGAAGCGGGCACATCGGCGTGGTGGCTGGTCGCAGCCGCCACTGCTGGAGCTGTCGCTGGGCGAAGAGCTGTCTTAGCCGGACAAGGCGCGGTCGGCACCAAGGGCAGGTTCGCCCTCATCCTCGTCCAGCCGTTGCCAAGACCGAGCACCTCCTCATCGTCGTTCACCTCAGGGCAGCACCCGGCGCGGCGACCATCTTCCCCAAACACCCTTACATAGAGGGTTGCGTCGCCATCGTACTAAAAGTGGAGGGTGCACCGCCTGCCCAAGCCGGGCACACGGGCGAACGTCTGCCAACCGCGGGCCAGAGCTAAATTGCCCGCGGCGGAGACCTCGACTCGGACCCATGAAGCCCTACTGCAGCAGCCATTTTGTTGCAGCCAAAGCCCGCCTGGATCTGAGGCCGGCAGCTCGTCGATGAAGAAGTGCGGGAGTTGAAGCCAGTTGCTGGCCGGGTTCTCCGACGAAACTACAAACTCCGGTAGCATCTCTGCCGAGGGGAAGCGCGGCCGGGGAGGCCGCGCGACCACGGCACGTCTCCCCTCATCAACAAGACCGCCACGACCAGAGCGACCCCTGCCCCGCGAAGAAGCACCACCGCGGCTGCGCGGGGCCGTGGCGGGGTCACGGTGTGCTTGCGGGGACGGCCCTGTGCACGCTTGGGCACCGGAGAGCCGGGCCCCTCACGAGGGGCCTTCCCCATCTCCGCGGCAGTGAACCTCCTTGGCGGCGCCATTCGAAGCAGGAGTGGAGCAAGGAAGGAGAAGAGGCGGAAGAGACAGAGGAAAGATGGGTGACGGGGGCTCCTCCCCCCTCCCATTTATACCAGGAGAAGGCCAACCAGCACCCCCCACGATCACAGGTACTGATGGTTTCCCTTGCATGTCGCATGGACTTGTCAACTCAAGCAGTTGCCGAGGCAGCATGGGGAAGCGGAGATGCCCACGTCCAATCAACCGCCACGTGTCGACCGAGGCTGCAGGCTATTGGGGCCTACGGCGCTCTGCACTTGACCTTTGGCTTCACCTCGAAGCCAAGCCCGAGCGCGCCTTGGGCCCGGGGGCTACTGTCGGCGTTCTGGGAACGTGGGTCCCCAGACTTGCCTGCCTGCGGCCCACGGCGTGGCTTTGCTAGCAGGCCCATATGGCTCATCTTCATCAACGAGGCATTCAAGACCCTCGCGAGGGGCCAAGCCTCACGAGGCGGATGACGCAAGACCTCCTCAGGAGCGGCCTCGCCAGGTTGGCTCACGAGGGGCGGAGAGATCAAGGCAGGGCAAACCACGCGAGGTTCTCATGACATGAGCCATGACGATCGAGGCCAGGCGGGCACCAGCGCGCACAGCGTCCTTGTTTCCTCTTTGGTGCTAAGGGGGCAAGGGCAGGTGAGGGAGTCCTGGACTAAGGGGTCCTCGGGCGTCCGGCCTGTTATCCATGGGCCGGACTGATGGGCTGTGAAGACATGAAGGCCGAAGACTGTACATGTGTCCAGATTGGACTCTCCTTGGCGTGGAAGGCAAGCTTGGCGACCGACTATGAAGATTCCTTCTTATGTAACCGACTCTATTTAACCCTAGATCCCCCCTGGTTTCCATATAAACCTGAGGGGTCATTCCGGAAAGGATATACTCATTACCATAGTCATACAGGCTAGGCTTTTAGGGTTTAGCCATTATGATCTCGTGGTAGATCAATTCTTGTAATACTAAGATTCATCAAGATCAATCAAGCAGGAAGTAGGGTATTACCTCCATAGGGAGGGCCTGAACCTGGGTAAACATCGTGTCCCCTGTCTCCTGTTACCATCGATCCTAGATGCACAGTTCGGGACCCCCTACCCGAGATCCGCCATTTTTTGACACCGACATTGGTGCTTTCATTGAGAGTTCCGCTGTTCCATCAACAAAAGGTTTGATGGCCCCTTCAATTGTCTATAGTAATGCCGTCCAAGGTAGAACTTTCCTCCCCGGACAGATTTTCGTGTTCGGCGTCTTCATACTATGGGCCAACTCGCTTGGCCGTCTGGAGCAGGTCGATAGCTATGCCCCTGGCCATCAAGTCAGATTTGGAAGCTTGAACTATGTCACGGATATCCGTGGAGACTTGATCTTCAATGGATTTGAGACCGCGGCGGTCACTCCCCCTCGCTTCGATGAACGTGACCTAAATCTGTCATCGGACCAGGTTCTGGATATGGTTCCTATAACTGCTACGACCTTAGATCCGGAGTAGTTTGCACCATACGAAGCCACAGAGTCCACAGCGTTGGAGCCGCACACAAACTCAACACCAGGCAATATCAACATCAACGGAATTTTGGACTCGTTTCCGACTATAAGTTCCGAACCTTGTGTGCTCCCGGACATCGAGCTGGATCGATTATCAATCATCGAGTTCAGCGCCGCAGATGTCTTCCAACACTCGCCCTTTCGTGATGTGCTGAATTCGTTGAAAAACCTGTCACCGATGGGGGACTGACAGCCGAACTATGTCCGGTTCGAGCTAGAGGTTGACAATGGAAAATTTCGCTTCCCACCCGCCACCCACTTCATAGCCACTGTCGAGGACTTAACCGACATGCCCGCTTCTGGCTCTGAAGACATTGACGGCATAGACGATGATGCCGATAAGGATCAAGGCCAAGACCTGCCAGTCAGCAGGCGTAGGACGGCCACCCCTTCATATGACGTGTACATGATCGATACACTTAAAAAGCTTCGCGGCAAGGACAAGGGAGATCCAGTTAAAACTCCTGAGACACAGTCTAAGTTCCGGCGCCACAAACGCCGCCCCAAGTCACGCCGCAGCAACGATGGCGCTGGAGAAAATAGTACTCCGGACGGCGCAAAAGCAATGAAGACCCTGTGGGAGCAATATTCAAGCAGGAGGAACATGAAAACGGGAAAGCCAGCCCCGATGAACAGGCCCCGCCCAGCGACGGTTCGGAGGACGAAAACTACCTTCCGCTCTCCGAAGACGAGGTAAGCCTCGGTGACGAAGACTTCATCGTACCCGAAGAGCCCCTTGAGCAGGTGCGCTTCAAGCGCAGGCTGATAGCTACGGCAAGGAGCCTGAAAAAGAAGCAGCAGCAGCTACAAGATGACCAAGACCTACTCAACGATAGATGGACCGAAGTCCTGGTCGCCGAAGAATACGGCGTTAGTGGCCTAGCCAAAAGCTGCCCAAAGCACATATTGTTGTACCAGTCCGATGACGGGGCTTTGGAGCCCATACCATCGTCACACAATGCGGTAGGTCGTCGACAACTCTGTCCGGATAAAGACGCAACTCAAGCCGAACACCAGACCGCCCACCTCACCGTAAAGGCAAGAACAACGCACATCACAATTACCCAGACAACCTACAGAGGGACTTGGACAATAGAGCAGGAAACGCAAGACCGATCTACGGATCGTGAAAGCATGCTTTGACACGCGACGATGGCTACATATTCAGACGTGTCAAACCTTGCCACGCCCGAACCAAAAATCGCAAAGGGACTCCTTCGGAATTACATCGTAGTGTGGCCCAACATAGAGGTGTCGCACACCTGCTTTGTTTCACTAATGATGTAATGGATCATGAATTCCCCGAAGGATTCAAACCCGTCAATATTGAATCATACGACAAAACAACCAATCCCGCAGTATGGATTGAGGACATTATTCTCCACATCCACATGGCCCATGGAGATGACCTCCACGCCATCAAATACCTCCCACTAAATCTCAAAGGGCCAGCACGACACTGGCTAAATAGCCTGCCAGAAAATTCCATCGGTATCTGGGACGACTTGGAAGAAGCCTTCCTTGACAACTTCCAAGGTACATATGTCCGGCCACCCGATGCTGATGACTTAAGTCACACTGTCCAACAGCCCGGAGAATCAGCCAGGGAGCTCTGGACTCGGTTCTTAGTCAAAAAGAACCAAATCGTCGACTGTCTGGACGTGGAAGCCCTTGCGGCTTTCAGACACAGCGTCCGGGATGAATGGCTTGCACGCCACCTCGGCCAAGAAGGACCTAAATCCATGACAGCCCTCACTGCTTTGATGACCTGCTTTTGTGCGGGAGAAGAAAACTGGCTTGCTCGTAGAAGCAATAGCGCCAGCAACCAGGGCACCTCCAACTGGTAAGCCACGAGGAAGCAAAAACAACAGTCGCAATGACAATGAAAGATCAGGCGACATAGCGGTCAACCCCGGATTCAGCAACCCCAAGCCTGGTCAGCGGAAGAAGCCATTCAAGGCGAATCGAGATGAACCATCCAACCTGGACAGGATAATGGACCGACCCTGCCAGATTTATGGCCACCCCGATAAACCAGCTAATCATACCAACAGAAACTGCTGGGTCTTTAAACAGGCCAGCAATCTCAATGCCAAACACAGAGGGAGGAGGCCGCCAAGCGACAGGGATGACGGAAAGGTTCACCAATGAAACACCGGGGGTCAGAAGCATTCCCCACCCGAGGATCAACTACTCCTAGAACGGAAATAGCAACCCGGCTTCCGCCGCCCACTCCGTACACCTACAAAGTTTGTACCGCGCATACATCATTACGCACTCAAGATACCATGGGCATTGGTGGAAGCACAATACGGACAAGCCCGCAAGCACTCCAGTAAATTTTTATTATTATTTATTTTCTTTTTATTTCTTCCTTCGCTATCCTTTAAAAATAGGTGACGAACAGGATAAACATCGGAAACTGGCTCTATCGGAGTCCGGATCCGTACACTCACCTAAGGGGCTATTTCCATGAAGGATTCCCCCCACCGAGGACTGGCGGCGCAGACATGCGACAGGTGGTCTAAAATAACTTTTTGTAGACCGCACTTTCCGTTTCTCGAGCCTGTACTATGCCTGTTCCTCCGCCTCCAACCCCGAGCATGTCAAATAGCCGGTAGGATGGCTTATATATATATATATCATAAGTAATCATTGGCATATTGCTCAGTTCCCATTAAACAATATCCGAACTAATCATCCGCATTGTTTCCCCAACAAATATGGCCCCTGCGGTTATTCCACAGAAATACCTTGGCATAACCTGCCAGGGCTTGGTGTGGGAACAAATGAGTTACCAGTAAAAGTCCGAACAGCTCTATAGCATACTTCGGCGTCACAAGTTTGGCCTTATATGCATCAGCTCCAAATCATTGTCTTGGGTTAATAGTTGGGTTGCCCAGCTCCTGTGCTTGCTACCCTACGTTCCGCTCTATCGGCTAGGGTAGTAAAGGGAGAACTACTGCGATTGTGCCCTGGTCTAAACCGGACGAGCACCTCAGTAGAGAAAGCCGAAAACTGACTGTCATGATGCGGCGTGAGCTGGTCAACCACTTGACGACTTTTTGGAATCTTTAGTGATTCTCCATGTCACACGAGGGATATTTTTCAGATCAAATATGTAAGGCACCATACGCCGCATACATACCAGGGACTATGTCGTAGCCCCACAATAAAACTCCTATGGCTAAGTGAAAGCGTTAACGCCCTATAGTCCGATTTCCTGGTTCGCCACATTATCACCTCCTTCATGGACCAAGACATTGGATAAAGAGTGATTTAATGCCTTTAGGAACACCCCCGTACTTCCTATGAGGGGGTTGAAGCCGACGACTGGAAAACTTTCAGATTATATCAAAACGGCCGCACAGGAGGAATTCAAGCTTTCAAGCAAAACATAAATAGTTTAACTATAAAATTGTCTTTTACAATTTTCATACACCTCACTCGAACATTATGTCTTTCGAGCACTGACCCTCTATAAAGCGGGCGACCTCTAGGATGTCTTCAAAATAATGCCCCAGTTCCGGGCGGCCCTTGCATTTGGGCGGACTCTTTGTCGCAACATCGATGGCCTTCATCTTCCCCAGAATGTTTTGACTCGGGCAAAAGCCATTCGCGCACCCTCAATGCACGATGATCGCTTCACAGCATCGATACATGGCACCGCATCAACAAGCCTCTGCACCAAACCGAAATAGCTATTCGAAACAGACTCGGTTGGCCACAACCGTTATGACATCCTTCATCGCAGCGCCGGATATCCTATGTAGTTCGGCCCATTGGGACATCTGTTCATTGAGCAATAGAGGGCGCTCTGATGCGCCAAACTGCGACCAAAAAAGCTTCTCCATTGCATATCCATCTCGCGCTTGGTAATACTGCGCCGCGTCGGCAGAACTCTTCGGTAAGTCCAAAAACTCGTCCGAAGAACTCCATACTTGGTTAAGCTGGGCATAGTTCGGGTCACTGAACTTAGTTTGCAGTAGAAAGGGCTTTCCAGCCGCAATCTCCCTCCCCTATCGAACCTCCTCACGGGCTGCCCTGGATTCCGACCGCGCTGCTTTAGCCTCTTGTAAGGCCTTGTCCAGATCAGCCGTTAAGGCTTTACTCTCCTTCTCCAGAAATTCACAGCGGCCGGTAGCATTCTCCAGTTTGAGTGTCATAGTGGATATCTTCTCCTCATCTTGGCGCCGTGCAGCTTGTTTGGCTTTTAATTCAGCCGATGCCTTTTCGGCAGCAGCATTACTGCGACGGGCCTGCTCCTTGACCTTGGCCAGCTCCGCTTGAAGAACTTCAACGGTGGCAGCACCATCTGCAGCCATGCATATTCCAGCATCTAAATCTCACCATCATGCTTACACCAAAAAAATGTATGAGGATTGCCCCGAATACATACCTTGCGACTCGTCAAGACGCATATTGATTAAAGCAAGATCATCCCCTGCCACATCAAGCTTCCGCTGCAAATCAGCAATTTCCATAGTCTGGGAAGCGGCCAAGGGGGAAGCAGCCTGTGTTCAAAGTTGATCAGGTTAGTCCTCAAACGATCCTTTTCGATCTTCCGTTTTACTTTCCAGTGGAAGCCAACCCGAGTATCAGGGGCTACTACCTATACACAGGCGCATCTTTGCAAATGAAACATAGCTGAAAACATTATGTCACAAACCTCAAAGCCCTTCAGTAGGCTCATGAAGGCTTCATTTAATCCACTCTTCGCGGACGAAATCTTTTCAATCACTGTACCCATCAAGGTACGTTGTTCCCCCGAGACAGATGCTTTCTGCAACATGTCCCGCAACATATCTGGAGTCCCCGGGTCTCCGGAAGCTGCTCCAAAAGCACAATCATCCTTTGAAGGAATCTGCTCACCCGTCTCCAAAATCACTGTCGGCTGTGAACCAGATTGTCCGGGGACTTTGTTATCATCAGCCCCGGAATCCCGGATGGTCGGAGGTCCACCTTTGGGTATTGCCTCTTTTGTCCCCTAGTCTAAAGGGACCCTCCGTGATGACACTTCAGAGTCATCCGCCTTATTGGGCGAGTAGGTCGGAGGAGGCGTCTCGCTCTCGATCATCTCCGGGAGGAGACTCCCCAAAGAAGAGGATCGCCCAGAAAAATTCGGTGTCGACCTGTAAAAATGCATAAATGCATTACATGTATCTTCGGTAACAATAACGGAGCGGGACGCTATCAAAGTACTCCGGATTCTCTTACGGTTTGGCCGAGGGCTTGTCCCCCTATTGGAGCTGCTCAATGGCGTCGCTTTCCAAATCCCAGCCGATCGACGGTGGCATCTTGCCCTTCTTGGAAGACCGCCCCTCCCAATCTTCGGAGGCGGCCCTTTTCCTCCTGTTTGGAGAAGCGATACTGGGTCCTTTTCCGCCTCCATCTTCGGGCGAGGAAAGGTTGATTTCTCGGGACTCAGTGTCCGACTTACCTCCGGAACCAAGGTCATCTTGGGTCTTCTCGCCCTCCCCTGCTGGTGCCTGGTATGGCGCCGAGGCCAGCATCCTTGTTAACATAGGAGTAGCTGAGTCTTCGGGAAGGGGAGCCGGACACCTAATCCGTTCCACCTTCTTTATCCAGCCCTGAAAAAGGATGATATTGTTGGTATCTTGCCACTAGGTATCTGACTGTAAGGTATTCGGTAAATGGGTAGTTACTTGGGTATCCGGATGGTTACAGTCTAGGCCGACATCTTCGGTGGTGTCCGGCCATTGCCTTCGTTTCCCCAAGAATAATCTCCACATTCCTTTGTGCATTGTGGCAAAGAAGTGCTGGAGAGTCCGCGACCCTTCTGGATTGAACTCCCATAGGCGGAGAGGCCGTCGCTGGCACGGCAGGGTCCGATGAACTAGCATTACGTTAACAACGTTGGCTATGTCGATGTCCCTCTCAATGAGGCTTCGGATGTGACTTTGCAGAGTTCGCACATCATTCGTTGATCCCCAATCCAGCCCCTTGTTAATCCATGATGCAAGCTGAATTGGGGGGCTGGATCGGAATGTGGGTGCAGTTGCCCACTTCGAGCCACGGGGCTCGGTGATATAGAACCACCCCTACTGCCACAGATCGGACGATTTGGCGAAGGATCCTTTCAGCCAAATGGCGCTAGCAAGCTTGCTCACTGTAGCGCCGCCGCACTCGGCCTACTCCCCCTCTACCACTTGCAGCTTCACATCGAAGGTCTTGAGCAACAAGTCGAAGTGTGGAGGAGTTCGGAGGAGGGCTTCACATGTGACAATAAACGCAGAGATGAGAAGAATAGAGTCCGGGGCCAAATCGTGAAAGTCTAGCCCGTAATTGAACATGAGCGCTCGGACGAAGGGGTTAAGTGCAAACCCCAACCCGTGGAGGAAGTGTGACAAGAACACAACCCTCTCGCCGGATCTGGGGGTGGGAATAACCTACCCCTCCGCAGGAAGCCGATGGTGGATTTCAGTGGTCAGGTACCTCGTCGCTCGAAGCTTTGCAATGTTTTCCTCCACAATAGAAGAAGCTACCCGCCGGCCTTGACGGTTGGATGCGGACATGATTGGGGTTGGTGGCGACCGAAACCCGGGTGTTGGAACTCGGGGTAGCAGGGGTTGAGAAAGAGGCAAGCGTGGAAGGAAAAGACAGGTCTGTACCCCTATATAAAGGCTGCAAATATCAAACGTCTCCTCTTGGGCCTCAAAAACTCGCTTGTTTCCAATGAGTTGTGCCCAAGCGACGGTTGGGTTACCGACGTTTGGGTTGATAGGAATCCCTTAAAAAAGGGAGGCATGATCTCCACTTGGATAAGACGTGCCAATAAGGCCACGTCTTGGGACGTGCGGCGACGGGCCGGCTAAAATGGTTCGCAAGTAGTGGTCGGGCAGGCGTGGTGTCATATTACGAAAAAGTGGTGGGTGGGTTGGACTCGTGAAATATTATGTCCTCTAGAGTTGTGTAGACAAGTCCGGATACAATCATTACATCTGAAGATCGACTAGGAGTTCGGAAGGGGGAACCCGCCTTGCAATGCCGAAGACAATCTGCGCACCGGACTCCTCGTCATTGAAGCCAGGTTCAGGGGCTACTAAGGGAGTCCTGGACTAAGGGGTCCTCGGGCGTCCAGCCTGTTGTCCATGGGCCGGACTGATGGGCTGTGAAGACATGAAGGCCGAAGACTGTACCTGTGTCCGGATTGGACTCTCCTTGGCGTGGAAGGCAAGCTTGGCGACCGACTATGAAGATTCCTTCTTATATAACCGACTCTATGTAACCCTAGATTCCCCCCCCCCTCCGGTGCCCATATAAACTGGAGGGGTTAATCCGGAAAGGATATACTCATTACCAAAGTCATACAGGCTAGGCTTTTAGGGTTTAGCGATTATGATCTCATCGTAGATCAATTCTTGTAATACTCAGATTCATCAAGATCAATCAAGCAGGAAGTAGGGTATTACCTCCATAGAGAGGGCCCGAACCTGGGTAAACATCGTGTCCCCTGTCTCCTATTACCATCGATCCTAGATGCACAGTTCGGGACACCCTACCTGAGATCCGCCGGTTTTGACACCAACAGCAGGCGCGGAGTACCGAGGCATCAAGCAAAGGTTTCTGTATCAGTGCAACGAGACCAAGACCAGTAGGACGGCAAGACGGAGGTCACCATGAAGCCCTAGGCAGCGTCACCACCAGAGCCTTTTGGCAGGCGAAGACTACTTTTGTCAGGATAAGCTGTACTAGCTGTCCCCTTTCAAATGGGTCGTTGTTGGCTCCCTTCCCGCTCAATATTTGGGGAGAGGGCCAGGGCCTCTACAAATAGGGCTAGCCACCAGCGTAGCTAGGGTATCGACCTCACCTCTGATTGGAACCACCACATCCTTGGCCGCACACCCACCAAGTACAAGAACACCTCTCCTCAGGAGGCTGTTCTTCCCCTTGTATTGTTCATCATCAGCCCAAGAGGCAATCCACCACCACACACTGGATTAGGGTATTACACCACAATGGTGGCCCGAACTAGTATAAATCTTGTGTCCTTTGTGTTGCGAGTTCATCGAGTTAGTTCGTCAGATCTTAATTAAGTTAGGACGTGGATCGGTAGGGGGAAATCTTCATGCGCACCCCAGAGTTCGAACCTTAAGGGTTTTGCCGGAACCCGATATCCGACAAGTTCATGGCGGTTCCCCACTACGCCTACCTGAAGATAAAGTTGTCGGGTCCGAAGGGCCTCATCACCATCACTGGCGACTACCACAAGTCCATAGAGTGCGCCCGAGACGGCACCAAGCTGGCCGAGTCACTGGTCGTAGCCGAGGAGCGGCGCCAGCTTGACCGGATCGTCTCCTTGGCCCAAGAAGCGTCGGCCGCACCCGTCCCGGCCGAGGACCCGGCCGACGAGGCCTTGTTCAAGCCCTACAAAGAGACCAAGAAAGTGAAGCTGAACCTGGAAGACCCCAGCTGCAGCAAGTACGTTGTCGTGGGCACCCGCCTCGACAGCAAATAGGAACATGAGCTCATCGACTTCCTCCATGAGAATCGGGATATCTTTGTGTGGACCCCAAAGGACATGCCGGGTATCCCGAGGAAGTACGCCGAGCACGAACTCCATGTCCGCAAGGGCTCCAAGCCCGTCCATCAACCCCTGCGACGTTTTTCCGAAGAGAAGAGAAGGACCATCGGTGAAGAGGTCGCCAAGCTTCTGGCTGCCGGCTTCATCATGGAAGTGTTTCACCCCGAGTGGCTGGCCAACCCAGTCCTTGTTTTGAAGAAGAACAAGACCTGGCGCATGTGTATCGACTACACCAGCCTAGACAAGGCCTGCCCCAAAGACCCATTCACCCTCCCGCGGATTGACCAAGTCATCGACTCCACTGTCGGGTGTGAGCTCTTGTCCTTCCTGGACGCTTACTCCGGCTATCATCAGATCAAGCAAGACCCGGCCAACACCCTGAAGATGTCCTTCATCACGCCCTTTGGGGCGTATTGCTACATCACCATGTCGTTCGGCTTGAAGAACACCGGCGCCACCTTCCAGCGTTGCATGTAGAAGTGCCTGCTGCCGCAACTCGGCCGCAATATCCACGTTTGCGTGGACGACATCATGGTGAAGACCATGCAGTGCCTCACGCTCCTTGACGATCTGAAGGAGACCTTCACCAACCTCCGCGAATACAAGGTCAAGCTCAACCCGGAAAAATGTGTTTTTGGCGTCCCGGCCAGAAAGCTACTCGGCTTCCTCGTCTCGGAGCGCGGCATTGAGGCGAACCCGGAGAAAATCAAGGCCCTCGAGTGCATGCGCAAGCCAGCCCGGCTGCACGATGTCCAGAAGTTCACTGACTGCTTGGCCTTGGTCAGCCAGTTTCTCAGCCGGCTGGGCAAGAGGGCCTTGCCCCTGTATCAGCTGATGAAGAAGACGACGCCGTTCTAATGGAACGATAAGGCGGATGAAGCTTTCCGGGATCTCAAGAGGATGCTCTCCACCGCACCAGTCCTGGCCTCACTGGCTGAGAAGGAGTAGTTGTTGCTCTATATCGCCGCAACCTCGTGGTCGGTCAACACGGTGATGGTGGTCAAGTGACCAGAGAAGGACAAGGTCCAAGCCGTCCAGCGTCCCGTCTACTACCTGAGCGAGGTGCTCTCCGCCTCGAAGCAGAACTACTCACACTACCAGAAGATGTGTTACGGCGTGTACTTCACCACCAAGAAGCTGAAGCAGTACTTCCAAGAGCATGTCATCACCGTGGTTAGTACGGCCCCTCTTGGCGAAATCATCGGGTGCCGGATTGCCTCTAGCCGGGTCGCCAAGTGGGCGCTCGAGCTAGCCGGCCAAACCATTCTCTACGAGCCCTGCACCACTATCAAGTCCCAAGCTTTGGCCGACTTCCTCATCGACTGGACCGAAACCTAGTACTTGCCACCACCACCGGACTCGACGCATTGGCGCATGCACTTTGATGGCTCGAATATGCGACTCGGCCTGGGGGTCGGCATTGTGTTGTCCTCCCCCAAGCGCGACCGACTTAAGTATGCACTGCAGATCCACTTCGCTGCCTCCAACAACATCGCCGATTACGAAGCCCTTGTGCACGGCCTCTGGCTTGCCAAGGAACTCAGCATCCGGCGTATCCTGTGCTATGGTGACTCAGACCTAGTGGTGCAGCAGTGCTCAGGCGAATGGGACGCACACGACTCCAACATGGCAAGCTACCGCTTCCTCATCCAGAAGCTGTCCGGATTCTTCGAGGGCTGTGAGTTCCTCCACGTCCCGCACGCGGAGAACGAGGCGGCCAACACGCTCACCAAGATTGCTTCGTCCCGACAGTCTATTCCGTTCGGCATCTCCCTCAAGCACCTACATAAGTCGACCATCAAGCCGTCTCCGGACTCCGAATCCATCCACGTGCCGGGCGACCCGGCCGCGCCTCAACCCGGCCCGGGGATTGCTCCATCTGACGCGGCCACGCCTCAACCCGGCCCAGGGACTGCTCCACCCGACCCGGCCACGCCACAACCTGGCCCAGGGACTGCTCCATCCGACACGGCCGCGCTTCAACTTGGCCCGGGGACTGCTGAACCTAGCCCGGGGGCTGCCAAACCCGGCTCGAGGGCCGCTGGCCCGGGACCCGAAATAATGGTCGTCTTCGTTGTGGTGACGGCGCCATCCTGGGCCCTACGCATCTCGGAGTTCCTGGAGAACGGGGTTGATACGTCTCCAACGTATCTATAATTTTTGATTGTTCCACGCTATTATATTATCAACCTTGGATGTTTTATATGCATTTATATGCTATTTTATAT
Organism: Triticum urartu; assembly: GCF_003073215.2. NCBI lineage: Eukaryota > Viridiplantae > Streptophyta > Magnoliopsida > Poales > Poaceae > Triticum > Triticum urartu. The sequence goes on along the minus strand of NC_053022.1, from coordinate 82,425,021 downwards.
GATTTTTGGGACTAACCTATTAACCTACAGCCCAGTGCCAGTTTCTGTTTTTTCCTTGTTTTTGAGTTTTACAGAAAAGGAATACCAAACGGAGTCCAACTGACGTGCCAATTTTTGATGATTTTTTATGGACCAAAAGAAGACCCAGAGTAAAAGAGTTGGGCCAGGAGAGTCTCGGGCCATCCACGAGGGTGGGGGCGTGCCCCCCCCCCACCACCTAGGCGCGTGGGCCTACCTCATGGACGAGTCGGGCACCTTCTTGATGTGAGACCGACGCCAAAAATTCCTATAAATACTGAAACCTCCAGAAAATAACCTAGGTCGAGAGTTCCTCCACCAGAAGCCTTCGTAGCCACCGAAAACCAATCTAGACCCGTTTCAGCACCCTGCCGGAGGGGGGAATCCCTCTCTGGTGGCCATCTTCATCATCCCGACGCTCTCCATGACGAGGAGGGAGTAGTTCACCCTCGGGGCTGAGGGTATGTACCAGTATCTATGTGTTTGATCTCACTCTCTCTTGTGTTCATGATTCAAAATGATCTTGATGTATCGCGAGCTTTGCTATTATAGTTGGATCTTATGATGTTTCTCCCCCTCTACTCTCTTGTGATGAATAGAGTTTTCCCTTTGAAGTTATCTTATCGGATTGAGTCTTTAAGGATTTGAGAACACTTGATGTATGTCTTGCATGTGCTTAACTGTGGTGACAATGGGATATCACGTGATCCACTTGATGTATGTTTTGGTGATCAACTTGCGAGTTCCGTGACCTCGTGAACTTATGCATAGGGGTTGGCACACGTTTTGTCTTGACTCTCCGGTAGAAACTTTGGGGCACTCTTTGAAGTTCTTTGTGTTGGTTGAATAGATGAATCTGAGATTGTGTGATGCATATCGTATAATCATACGCACGGATACTTGTGGTGACATTGGAGTATCTAGGTGACATTAGGGTTTTGGTTGATTTGTGTCTTAAGGTGTTATTCTAGTACAAACTGATAGATTGAACGGAAAGAATAGCTTTGTGTGGCGGACGGAGACGAGCGATGGTCTTTTCCTACCAATCTATCCCCCTAGGAGCATGCGTGTAGTAGTTTGCATCAATAACTAATAGATTTTTGCAACAAGTATGTGAGTTCTTTATGACTAATGTTGAGTCCATGGATTATACGCACTCTCACCCTTCCACCATTGCTAGCCTCTCTAGTACCACGCAACTTTCGCCTGTACCATAAACCCACCATATACTTTCCTCAAAACAGCCACCATACCTACCTATTATGGCATTTCCATAGCCATTCCGAGATATATTGCCATGCGACTTTCCACCATTCCGTTTATTATGACACGCTCCATCATTGTCATATTGCTTTGCATGATCATGTGGTTGACATCGTATTTGTGGCAAAGACACCATTCATAATTATTTCATACATGTCACTCACGAGTCATTGCACATCCCGGTACACCGCCGGAGGCATTCACATAGAGTCATATTTTGTTCTAATTGAGTTGTAAGTAAATAAAAGTGTGATGCTCATCATTATTAGAGCATTTGTCCCATGTGAGGAAAGGATGATGGAGACTATGATTCCCCCACAAATCGGGATGAGACACCGGACAAAAAATTAAAAAAAGAGAGAAAAAAGAGGCCTAAAAAAGGAAAAGCCCAAAAAACAAAAAACAAAGAAAAAATGAGAGAAAAAGAGAGAAGGGGCAATGCTACTATCCTTTTACCACACTTGTGCTTCAAAGTAGCACCATGATCTTCATGATAGAGAGTCTCCTATGTTGTCACTTCCATATACTAGTGGGAATCATTCATTATAGAACTTGGCTTGTATATTCCAACAATGGGCTTCCTCAAAATGCCCTAGGTCTTCGTGAGCAAGCAAGTTGGATGCACACCCACTTAGTTTTTTTGTTGAGCTTTCATACATTTATAACTCTAGTGCATCTGTTGCATGGAGATCCCTACTCACTCACATTGATATCTATTGATGGGCATCTCCATAGCCCGTTGATACGCCTAGTTGATGTGAGACTATCTTCTCCTTTTTGTCTTCTCCACAACCACCATTTTATTCCACCTATAGTGCTATGTCCATGGCTCACGCTCATGTATTGCGTGAAGATTGAAAAAGTTTGAGAACATCAAAAGTATGAAACAATTGCTTGGCTTGTCATCGGGGTTGTGCATGATTTAAATATTTTGTGTGATGAAGAAGAGCATAGCCAGACTATATGATTTTGTAGGGATAGCTTTCTTTGGCCACGTTATTTTGAGAAGACATAATTACATTGTTAGTATGCTTGAAGTATTCTTATTTTTATGTCAATATTAAACTTTTTTCTTGAATCTTATGGATCTGAATATTCTTGCCACAATAGAGAAGATTTCATTGATTAATATGTTAGGTAGCATTCCACATCAAAAATTCTGTTTTTATCGTTTACCTACTCGAGGACGAGCAGGAATTAAGCTTGGGGATGCTTGATACGTCTCCAACATATCTATAATTCTTGATTGTTCAATGCTATTATATTATCAACCTTGGATGTTTTATATGCATTTATATGCTATTTTATATGATTTTTGGGACTAACCTATTAACCTAGAGCCCAGTGCCAGTTTCTGTTTTTCCTTGTTTTTGAGTTTTACAGAAAAGGAATACCGAACAGAGTCCAATTGACGTGCCAATTTTTGACGATTTTTTATGGACCAAAAGAAGACCCCCGGAGTAAAAGAGTTGGGCCCGGAGAGTCCCGGGCCGTCCACGAGGGTGCCCCCCCCCGGGGGCGCGTGGGCCTACCTCGTGGACGACTCGGGCACCTTCTTGACGTGAGACCGACGCCAAAAATTCCTATAAATACTAAAACCTCCAGAAAATATCCTAGATCAGGAGTTCCGCCGCCAGAAGCCTCCATAGCCACCGAAAACCAATCTAGACCAGTTCCGGCACCCTGTCAAAGGGGGGAATCCCTCTCTGGTGGCCATCTTCATCATCATTGCGCTCTCCATGACGAGGAGGGAGTAGTTCACCCTCGGGTCTGAGGGTATGTGCCAGTAGCTATGTGTTCGATCTCTCTCTCTCTCTCTCTCGTATTCTTGATTCGAAACGATCTTGATGTATCACAAGCTTTGCTATTATAGTTGGATCTTATGGTGTTTATTCCACTCTACTCTCTTGTGATGAATTGAGTTTTCCCTTTGAAGTTATCTTATCGGATTGAGTCTTTAAGGATTTGATAACACTTGATGTATGGCTTGCATGTGCTTATCTGTGGTGACAATGGGATATCACATGATCCACTTGATGTATGTTTTGGTGATCATCTTGCGAGTTCCGTGACCTCGTGAACTTATGCATAGGGTTTGGCACACGTTTTTGTCTTGACTCTCTGGTAGAAACTTTGGGGCACTCTTTGAAGTTCTTTGTGTTGGTTGAATAGATGAATCTGAGATTGTGCGATGCATATCATATAATCATACCCATGGATACTTGAGGTGACATTGGAGTATCTAGGTAACATTAGGGTTTGGTTGATTTGTGTCTTAAGGTGTTATTCTAGTACGAACTCTATGATAGATTGAACGGAAAGAATAGCTTCGTGTTATTTTACTACAGACTCTTGAATAGATCGATCAGAAAGGATAACTTTGAGGTGGTTTCGTGCCCTACAATAATCTCTTCGTTTGTTCTCCGCTATTAGTGACTTTGGAGTGACTCTTCATTGCATGTTGAGGGATAGTTATATGATCCAATTATGTTATTATTGTTGAGAGAATTTGCACTAGTGAAAGTATGAACCCTAAGCCTTGTTTCAAAGCATTGCAATACCATTTGTGCTCACTTTTATCACTTGCTACCTTGCTGTTTTTATATTTTCAGAGTACAAAAACTATTATCTACTATCCATATTGCACTTGTATCACCATCTCTTCGCCAAACTAGTGCACCTATACAATTTACCATTGTATTGGGTGTGTTGGGGACACAAGAGACTCTTTGTTATTTGGTTGCAGTGTTGCTTGAGAGAGACCATCTTCATCCTACGCATCCCACGGATTGATAAACCTTAGGTCATCCACTTGAGGGAAATTTGCTACTGTCCTACAAACCTCTGCACTTGGAGGCCCAACAACGTCTACAAGAAGAAGGTTGTGTAGAAGACATCAGGGGTCCTCCCCATGGACGAGACCGAAGCTCGGCAAGTGCAGCGCCGAGGGTCCGCCTACAGCATCATCAACAACGAGCTCGTCAAGCGCAGCTCCATCGGCGTATTCCAATGCTGCATCGAGCAGGACAAGGGCATCGAGATCCTCCTCGACATACACCAGGGCGAGTGCAGGCACCACGCCGCCTCACAATCCCTGGTGGCCAAGGCTTTCCGCCATGGTTTCTATTGGCCCACAGCCCTCGAAGACGCAGAGTCACTCATCCTCAAGTGTGAGGGATACCAGCGCTTCAGTAAGCGCAGCCACCAGCCGGCGTCAGCACTCCGGACCATCCCGATCGCCTGGCCCTTCGCAGTCTGGGGACTCGACATGGTGGGGCCCTTCAAGACCGCCCGAGGTGGCATGACGCATTTGCTGGTGGTTGTGCACAAGTTCACCAAATGGATCGAAGCAAGGCCAATAAAGAAGCTGGATGGCCTGACGGCCGTTTGGTTCATCAACGACATCGTGGTGCGCTATGGCATGCTGAACAGCATCATCACAGACAACGGCACTAACTTCGCCAAGGGCGCGCTCGCGCAGTACTGCTCCGTCGCCGGCATCCACCTCGACCTGGCTTCCATTGCACACCCGCAGTCCAACGGTCAGGTCGAGCGGGCCAACGGCCTCATCCTATCCGGCATCAAGCTGCAACTCGTCCAGGCGCTCGTCCATTCCCCCGGCAGCTGGCTCGATGAGTTCCGGCCATCCTCTGGAGTCTCCGCAGCACGCCAAACCAGTCGACCGGGTTCACCTCGCTCTTCCTCATCTATGGAGCAGAAGCCGTCATCCCGACCGACATCGAGTTCGACTCACCGTGCATCAAGATGTAGACGGAAGCCGAAGCCAAGGAAGCCCGTGAAGACGACGTCGACCTGCTCGAAGAAGCACGTCTCCTAGCGCTCAGTCACTCAGCCATCTACCAGCAAAGCCTGAGGCACTACCACAGCAAGAAGATCAAGCCCCTCGCTTTCCAGTTGGGAGACCTCGTCCTCCGGCTCATCCAATAGCAGACCGGCCAACACAAGCTGTCCTCCCCATGGGAGGGCCCCTTCATCATCAGAAAGGCCTTGTGTGATCGCAATGCGTACTACCTCATCGACGCCCGCAAGTCAAAACAGTGCAAGAGGGACACCGTCAGTGAAGAAACAACCCGGCCATGGAATGCGGAGATCCTCCTCCTGTTTTATAGTTAGTCGTCGATACGTCTCCAACGTATCTATAATTTTTTATTGTTCCATGCTATATTATATCCTGTTTTGGACATTATTGGGATTTATTATACACTTCTATATTATTTTTGAGACTAACCTATTAACCGGAGGCCCAGCCCAGAATTGTTGCTTTTTTGCCTATTTTAGAGTTTCACAGAAAAAGAATATCAAACGGAGTCCAAACGGAATGAAACCTTCAGGAACGTGATTTTTGGAACGAACATGATCCAAAGGACTTGGACCCTACGTCAAGCAATCAACTAGGAAGGCACGAGATAGGGGGCGCGCCTACCCCCCCCCCCCCAGGCGCGCCCTCCACCCTCGTGGGGCCCATGTTGCTCCACCGACGTACTCCTTCCTCCTATATATACCTACGTACCCCCAAACTACCAGATACGGAGCCAAAACCCTAATTCCACCGCCGTAACTTTCTGTATCCACGAGATCCCATCTTGTGGCCTTTTCCGGAGCTTCGCCAGAGGGGGTATCGATCACGGAGGGCTTCTACATCAACACCATAGCCTCTCCGATGAAGTGTGAGTAGTTTACTTCAGGCCTACGGGTCCATAGTTATTAGCTAGATGACTTCTTCTCTCTTTTTGGATCTCAATACAAAGTTCTCCCCCTCTCTTGTGGAGATCTATTCGATGTAATATTCTTTTACGGTGTGTTTGTTGAGATCAATGAATTGTGGGTTTATGACCAAGTTTATCTATGAACAATATTTGAATCTTCTCTGAATTCTTTTATGTATGATTGGTTATCTTTGCAAGTCTCTTCGAATTATCAGTTCGGTTTGGCCTACTAGATTGATCCTTCTTGCAATGGGAGAAGTGCTTAACTTTGGGTTCAATCTTGCGGTGTCCTTTCCCAGTGACAGTAGGGGTAACAAGGCACGTATTGTATTGTTGCCATCGAGGATAACAAGATGGGGTTTATATCATATTGCATGAGTTTATCCCTCTACATAATGTCATCTTGCTTAAAGCGTTACTCTGTTCTCTCGAACTTAATACTCTAGATGCATGCTGGATAGCGGTCGATGTGTGGAGTAATAGTAGTAGATGCAGGCAGGAGTCGGTCTACTTGTCTTGGATGTGATGCCTATATACATGATCATACCTAGATATTCTCATAACTATGCTCTATTCTGTCAATTGCTCAACAGTAATTTGTTCACCCACCGTAATACTTATGCTCTCGAGAGAAGCCTCTAGTGAAACCTATGGCCCCCGGGTCTATTTTCCATCATATTAATCTTCCAATACTTAGTTATTTCCTTTGCCATTTATTTTACTTGCATATTTATTTCTCTTTACCATAAAAATACCAAAAAATATTATCTTATCATATCTATCAGATCTCACTCTCGTAGGTGACCGTGAAGGGATTGACAACCCCTTTATCGCATTGGTTGCGAGGAGTTTCTTTGTTTGTGTATGTGCGAGGGACTTGTGCGTGGCCTCCTACTAGATTGATACCTTGGTTCTCAAAAATGAAGGAAATACTTACGTTGCTCTACTGCATCACCCTTTCCTCTTCAAGGGAAAATCAACGCAGTGCTCAAGAGGTAGCAAGAAGGATGTCTGGTGCCGTTGCCAGGGAGTCTACGCAAAAGTCAACATACCAAGTACCCATCATAAACCCTTATCTCCCACATTACATTATTTGCCATTTGCCTCTCGTTTTCCTCTCCCCCACTTCACCCTTGCGGTTTATTCGCCCTCTCTCTCTCCATCCTCCCTCTCTTTCTCTATTCGCCTCTTTTTGCTCGTTTCTTGCTTCCTTGTGTGTCGGATTGCTTGCTTGTCACGATGGCTCAAGATAATACCAAATTGTGTGACTTTACCAATACCAACAACAATGACTTTATTAGCACTCCGATTGCTCCTCTTACCGATGCTGAATCTTGTGAAACTAATGCTGCTTTGCTGAATCTTGTCATGAAAGGTCCGTTTTCCGGCCTTCCTAGTGAAGATGCCGCTACCCACCTAAACAACTTTGTTTATTTGTGTGATATGCAAAAGAAGAAATATGTGGACAATGATATTGTTAAATTGAAGCTATTTCCTTTTTCGCTTAGAGATCGTGCTAAAGCTTGGTTTTCGTCTTTGCCTAAAAATAGTATTGATTCATGGAATAAGTGCAAAGATGCTTTTATCTCTAAGTATTTTCCTCCCACTAAGATCATCTCTCTTAGAAGAGATATTATGAATTTTAATCAACTTGATCATGAACATGTTGCACAAGCTTGGGAGAGGATGAAATTAATGATACGTAATTGCCCTACACATGGTTTGAATTTGTGGATGATTATACAAAAAATTTATGCCGGATTGAATTTTGCTTCTAGAAATCTTTTAGATTCGGCCGCGGGAGGCACTTTTATGGAAATCACTTTATGAGAAGCTACTAAACTCCTAGATAATATTATGGTTAATTATTCTCAATGGCACATTGAAAGATCTACTAATAAGAAAGTGCATGCGATAGAAGAAATTGATGTTTTGAGTGGTAAGATGGGTGAACTTATGAAATTATTTGCTAATAAAAGTGTTTCTTATGATCCTAATGATATGCCTTTGTCTACTTTGATTGATAATAATAATGAATCTTTGGATGTGAATTTTGTTGGTAGGAATAATTTTGGTAACAACGCGTATAGAGAAAACTTTAATCCTAGGACGTATCCTAGTAATTCCTCTAATAATTATGGTAATTCCTACAACAATTCTTATGGAAATTTTAATAAGACACCCTCTGATTTTGAATCTAATATTAAAGAATTTATTACCTCACAAAAGAATTTCAATGCTTTGATTGAAGAAAAATTGCTTAAGATTGATGAGTTGGCTAGGACCGTTGATAGAATTTCTCTTGATGTTGATTTCTTTGAAACTTAGATTCCTCCTAAGCATGATATCAATAAGTCTCTCAAAGCCATGAGAATTTCCATTGATGAGTGCAAAGAAAGAACCGCTAGGATGCGTGGTAAGAAAGATTGCTTTATAAAAGCGTGTTCTTCTAGTTTCTATGAAAATAAAGATAAAGATCTAAAAGTTATTGATGTGTCCCATATTAAATCTTTGTTTTGCAATATGAATCTTGATAATTATGGGACTGAATATGATCCACCTTTACCTAGACGGCGTTCCAAAAATTCGGAGTCTTTAGATATTGATGCTAAAATTGTTAAAAGTGGGATTGAAGAAGTCAAAACTTTAAATATTAATGAACCCACTATTTCGGATTTCAAGGAATTTAATTATGATAATTGCTCTTTGATAGATTGTATTTCCTTGTTGCAATCCGTGCTAAATTCTCCTCATGCTTATAGTCAAAATAAAGCTTTTACTAAACATATCGTTGATGCTTTGATGCAATCTTATGAAGAAAAACTTGAGTTGGAAGTTTCTATCCCTAGAAAACTTAATGATGAGTGGGAACCTACTATTAAAATTGAGATTAAAGATCATGAATGCTATGCTTTGTGTGATTTGGGTGCTAGTGTTTCCACGATTCCAAAGACTTTGTGTGATTTGCTAGGTTTCCGTGATTTTGATGATTGCTCTTTAAACTTGCACCTTGCGGATTCCACTATTAAGAAACCTATGGTAAGAATTAATGATGTTCTTATTGTTGCAAATAGGAATTATGTGCCCGTGGATTTTATTGTTCTTGACATAGATTGCAATCCTTCATGTCCTATTATTCTTGGTAGACCTTTCCTTAGAACGATTGGAGCAATTATTGATATGAAGGAAGGGAATATTAGATTCCAATTTCTGTTAAGGAAAGGCATGGAACACTTCCCTAGAAAGAAAATTAATTTTCCTTATGAATCTATTATGCGAGCCACTTATGGATTGCCTTCCAAATATGGCAATACCTAGATCTATCTTCGCTTTTATGCCTAGCTGGGGGCGTTAAATGATAGCGCTTGTTGGGAGGCAACACAATTTTATTTTTATTCCTTGCTTTTTGATCCTGTTTAGTAATAAATAATTTATCTATCCTCTGTTTTGGTTGTGTTTTTTGTGTTCAATTAGTGTTTGTGCCAAGTAGAACCGTTGGGAAGACTTGGGGAAAGTCTTTTTAATCTTGCTGTAAAAAACAGAAATTTTAGCGCTCACGAGAACTGCTGCCATTTTTATTTGGAAAGTGATATTTAGTTAATTATTTTTGCATATGATTAATATATAAATTCCTCACGTCCAGAAATTTATTTTAGAATTTTTGGGGTTCCATATCTTGAGTTATCTACAGATTACTACAGACTATTCTGCTTTTGACAGATTCTGTTTTTCGTGTGTTGTTTGCTTATTTTGATGAATCTATGGCTAGTAAAATAGTTTATAAACCATAGAGAAGTTGGAATACAGTAGGTTTAACACCAATATAAATAAATAATGAGTTCATTATAGTAATTTGAAGTGGTGTTTTGTTTTCTTTCGCTAACGGAGCTCACGAGATTTTCTACTTTAAGTTTTGTGTTGTGAAGTGTTCAAGTTTTGGGTAAAGATTTGATGGATTATGGAACAAGGAGTGGCAAGAGCCTAAGCTTGGGGATGCCCATGGCAGACCCAAGATAATCTAAGGACACCTAAAATACAAAGCTTGGGGATGCCCCGGAAGGCATCCCCTCTTTCGTCTACTTCTATCGGTAACTTTACTTGGAGCTATATTTTTATTTACCACATGATATGTGTTTTGCTTGGAGCATCTTGTATTATTTGAGTATTTATTTGTTAGTTTTCCACAATCGTCATTGCTGCACACACCTTTTTGATAGAGACACTCATGATTCGGAAATTGTTAGAATACTCTATGTGCTTCACTTATATCTTTTGAGTTATATAGTTTTTGCTCTAGTGCTTCACTTATATCTTTTAGAGCACGTTGGTGGATTTGTTTTATAGAAACCATTGTTCTCTCATGCTTCACTTAGATTATTTTGAGACTCCTACAAAACAGCATTGTAATTTGCTTTAATTATGTTAGGCATTCAAGATTAATAATAAAATTTTCTTATGAGTGTGTTGAATACTATGAGAAGTTTGAAACTTGATAATTGTTTTGAGATAT